>NC_056725.1:361939736-361982236 GCF_019279795.1 Protopterus annectens
TTTTAACATTCAAGACTTAACATACTAAACACACCATCAGATGCTTTCACCAACACAGAATTCATGATTTTGTTTAATGTGTCAGCAAATATAATTTTATAAGATGTCAGAACTGTTGCATAGAAACCAAGAGAGGATGCCAGTGGATATTGCAGACTAATTCATAGTTACTTAGAATACATTAATGTGCTGAACTGTTGGAACAGAGTCTGAATTTGATGCCCAAAAGTCTGATTTGCCTCAGACTAAAAAATATATTTTTTGTCTTTTAATTTAACTCTGCCTGCACTGCATTTGATTATATTTCAGAAAATCTTTTTTGTTCTTTCTTTTTCCCCTTTCTTTTACATCCTTCTTTCTTTCCTTTCTTCTTCCTTTCTGTCATCTTGATCTTTCAAACACACACACATACACACATATATGTATAAAAATACAATGCATAAAAACGAATACAGTATATAAGTAAGTAAATGAATGGATGCACTACATAAGTACATAAATAAATGGATACAGTACATAAGTACATAAATGAATGGATGCAGTACATAAGTACATAAATAAATGGATACAGTACATAAGTACATAAAGGAGTGGATACAGTACATAAGTACATAAATGAACGGATTCAGTACATAAGTGCATATATGACTGGATATAGTACATAAGTACATAAATGAATGGATACAGTACATAAGTACAAAAATGAATGGATACAGTATATAAGTACATAAATAAATGGATACAGTACATAAGTACATAAACAAATGGATACAGTACATAAGTACATAAATGAGTGGATACAGTATGTAAGTACATAAATGAATGGCTACAGTACATAAGTACATAAACAAGTGGATACAGTACATAAGTACATAAATAAATGGCTACAGTACATAAGTACATAAACAAATGGATACACTACATTAGTACATAAATTAATGGATACCATACATAAGTACATAAATGAATGGATACAACACAAAAGTACATAAACAAATGGATACAACACATAAGTACATAAATAAATGGATATATTACATAAGTACATATACAAAGGGATACAGTACATAAAAAGATAAATAAATGGATACAGTACATAAGTACATAAATGAATGGATACAGCACAAAAGTACATAAATGAATGGATACAGTACATAAGTACATAAATGAATGGCTACAGTACAAAAATACATAGACAAATGGATACAGTACATAAGTACATAAATGAATGGATACAGTACATAAGTACATAAACAAATGGATACAGTACATGAGTACATAAATGAATGTATACAGTACATAAGTGCATAAACAAGTGGATACTGTACATAAGTACATAAATAAATGGATACAGTACATAAGCACATAAACAAATGGATACATTACATGAGTACATAAATAAATGGAGACAGTACATACGTACATAAATAAATGGCTACAGTACATAAGTACATAAATGAATGGATACAGTACAAAAATACATAGACAAATGGATACAGTACATAAGTACATAAATGAATGGATGCAGTACATAAGTACATAAACAAATGGATACAGTACATAAGTACATAATTAAATGGATACAGTACATAAGTACGTAAATGAACGGCTGTAGAAGACACAGATACACAAGCATCTAGAGATTCTAACATGTTAGTATTTGTTGTAGCAGATCCTCAAAAGAATGTTGAATGAAAACACTAAATGCTGTGAGAATAAACACACTTTTCCACCTTTTGTTGACTCTGATGTTTTTTGGTGTTTGGATTTGGTTTGTTTCCACCTCTGCCCTTCTAAAGTTCCTATTTGTTTTGAAGATCTTCAAAATACTTTTCTGTTTACCCCAAGCATTTGAGTCAGCCTGTCACATGCCACTCAGATCATTAGGTATTTTTTGGTCTTAACCAGGCTATGATTCCAAGCAACCCAGGTTATAAATACAAGCCAGTTGGGTCTGCACAGTTTATATCCTATAAACAATTACTGTTTTAGTAAGCTGCTGAAATCAGCCCAGCATAACCCTAGAGACTACAATTGCTCATGAAAAAAGTTGGATAACACAGAAAAATGAAAGAGGAAATGCACAAATACACTGATCTGGGCATACTTTTCTGTGACTTGCTGTGTCTTGATATTATTTTAACTCACTCTCACAGTGGATTACTCTTATAGGCATGTCACCTAATTCTGAAATCCAGGAAGTGACTTGTGTTTTTTATATTATCATGAATTAACAGGGGTTTAATTTTGTAGATATAGCCCTTCTAGTGAGGGTAATATAAAAGGTCTACCATTAGTTCTGTCCATAGGTTCATAGGTTCATAGGCTCCTCTGTCAAGCAGAGCCAATGAAGTGATCCCAGGGGTGTATTTTCTGTTACCCCTTCACTCATCAAGGTTTCTCTTGAACAGTCTTAGTGAGGCGCTCTGCCTAATGTAGTTTGGAATTTTGTTCCAAAGCATGGGAAATCTCTGTGACAGGAATCTATCCCTCCAGCATGTTCTATTTATTGTTGTGGCGAGGTTTAGCTCACTAGAGTCCGTGGCTTGCAGTGACTTGGATTTCTTTAGGTGGAGCATGTCCATCAATTCTGAGTTGGACATGGCTTTGTAAGTCAGGCAGAGATCACCTCTGAGTAAGCGATATGCCACTGAATACAGTCAGACTTTTTTTCAGTCGGGCTGCATAGGACATATGTTTGAGGCCAGTAATCCTCTTGGTGAGGTACTTTTGTGGTCTTTCCAGCTGTTGGAAGTGTCTTGTGAGGTACATCCCAAATGGGGCATTGTACTCTATGATGGGTATAATGAGTGATGAGTAAAGGGGCACTATAACCTCTTTATTTCTACATGTGAACCCTTTAGTAATTAGATGGGCCACATAGAAGGATTTCATAACTACTTTGACAATATGATTGTCAAAGGAGAGATTACTATCTACCTGGGTCCCCAGATCTCTTATAACCTCTTCTGTATTAAGGGGGCTGCCACCTATGTGGCAATTTGTGGGTGTTTTGTTTTTCCCAAATGGGATGACTATGCATTTTCTGGCATTTAGCTTGAGGCCATGACTTTGACACCAGGTGCCTGTCTCAGTAAGGCCCTTTTGGAGGATGTCTATGTCAGCTGGAGAGCCAATTATGCCTCCCAGTGTGCAGTCATTAGTGAACTTGGTTAGCCATAGTCCTTCAGTGTTTGCCTGTACTTCTGAGAAGTATATGCCAAACAGTAGGGGTCCCAGGACCGAGCCTTGCGGGACACCACTTGTGACTGGTTTAGAGTCGGACCTGGAGCCTGCTATTCTTACTGTGTGAGTTCTGTCTGTAAGCCAGTTGGCAACCCATCTCATGACATAGGGGTTTATGTTCAGGCTGCTGGGTTTTTCTGTAGTACCCAAGTGGGGAATGGTGTTGAAAGCCTTGGCGAGGTCAAGGTAGGCTGTGTGAACCACCTTTCCCTCGTCTATGGCCTTGGTGACTGTTTCAAAGACGTCACCAGGTTTAGTAGGCATGATCTGCCCTTAACAAAGCCAAACTGGGTCGGGTCAAGTGTTTGGAAGTTCCCAATGTCTTTGTTAATGAGTTCCATGATGATGCACTCCATAGCCTTGCAGACCAGGCTAGTCAGGCTTATGGGGCAATAGTTACCAGGGTCAATTATGGCCCCTCCTTTGAGGAGAGGAATAAGCATTGCTGTGCACCATTCTATGGGCACATAGCCTATGGAGAGGCTGAGGTTGAACAGCTTGTTTATGTGGGGGGGTTAGTTCGTTCTGTAGTTCATGCAAGACACAGCCTGGGACACCATCTGGTCCCACTGATGCTGTGTTTTTGGCTTTTGAAAGGGTTATTTTCACCTGTGCAACTGTGATTTTTGGGACACTACACTTTTCTGGTATTGTTGCGGTCCCTTTTGGGGGTGAGAGGGGGATGAAGTTTGCACTGAATCTATCTGCCAGGATGTTGGCAATATCAGTAGGTTCAGTATATTTTGTGCTTTTTTGCACTAGTTCAAAGTGCATATCTGTGAGTTGCCACTTAGATTCTTAACATAGCTAAAGAAGGCATTGTGGTTATCTTTTGAATCCTTGGCTATTTTTCTTTTGAAGTTAGCCTTGGATGATTTCATGAGGGACCTTAGTTTCTTACTGATACTGATCAGGGATGTCTTTCCTTGTTGAGATTTGCTTTTTTTCTGAACTAATTTCCTCCTTCTACTGTATAGCCTGTTTATGGCAGGGGTCCAACAAACTGGTTTCCTTCTCTTAGAGGAGTGAGTCTTGGTTTTGCTAGGGATGGCATGATCCATGCATGCTTGTAGGTGCTCATAGAGTGCATTTGTAAAGGTGTCTGCATCTTGGGCAGCATTATCCTTTAGCGTGGGGGCTGTGAAACTTACCACCTCTGTCTTAAGTAAGGTGAAGTTTGCTTTAGAAAAGTTTTTTACTGTGGTTTCCTTAGTTGGGGGTGGTGGTGGGGTGTGGACATCCAGAGTGATTAGTTTATGGTCTGATTTAACCAGTGACGGGTTGACCTCCTGTGTGAAATACCTGTCGCCCATGATGGTGATGACCAGGTCCAATATGTTTTCACCTCTGGTAGAAGAGTTTACTAGCTGATCCAGGGCGTTTGATTTGATGAATTCCAGGAAGCGCTGGGTCTGGGAGTTTGTACTCGACTAGTTTTCCCAGTGAATGGTAGGGTAATTAAAATTGCCCAATATCAGGGTGTTCTGTAGGACCTTCATGTTTTCCAGTGTCTCCAGAAAGGTAGGAGTGGTGGTCCTGGGTCATGGAGGGTGATCTGTAGCAAGCCACAATTTGCATTGCAGATTTGCCCAATGTTAGTTGCACATGGATGATCTTGAAGGTATCAAGCTGCGCCACTAATCTGGAGGTGTAGGTATCCTTGATGAATATGGATACACCCCCCCCGTTGTGCTTCTGTCCGTGTTCTGTGGCCAAAATGTGTGGTATGAGTTGTAGCCCAGTAGTGCTGGGGTGCTCTCTGGAGCCTTGAACCAGGTTTCAGTTACTGCACAGATGTCGATGTTCTCCATACTGAGGAGTGCTTCAAGCGCATGCATTTTGAGATTTAAACTCCTGGTATTGAGCAGCATAACCCTCAGTTTTTTGTTAATTGTGCTGTTTATGGAGGTGGGTTTTACTTTTGAGCCTTGCCTAAAAAAGGCACTGTGGAGGCAGCAAGAGGCTTGGCCAGTATTCAAAAGCCTAGGGGTGACAGGTGCAAGCTGTCTCTTGTGAAGCAATGCGGCTTGTCAAGCATGTTGTCCCAGGCTGACAGACACTGGATCCCCTTTGAATGACACCAGAAGCTTAGCCAATTGTTGAAATTGATCATTTTTTCTTTATACTGCGGTATCATTCTTGGTGAGGGCAGGATGCTACTCAAGGACAGGGTCATACCAGCCTGGGCTACATGATCAGAGGGCTCTTCCATTTCTCTTTTCATGTAGTCCAGGGAGGTATGTCTCAGGTCATTCACACCAACATGAACAATGACAGAGTCATATTTGTACTTGTTCTGGAGTGACCTGAGTGCTTGTGTTATGTGGTGGATTCTGGCTCCCAACAGGCAGCTAACAGTAACCTTCTGCTTGACCAGCCTAGTGAGTGGGACATCAGTGTGCCTGACTATAGAGTCACCTATTACTAATGTGTTAGGTATGGTATTTCACCTTAAGGGCTGTGATTGTACGGCACACTGATTTTGTGTTTTATGTGTTGTCTGGTTTGTGACAGGAGGTAAAGGTTGTTTGGGTGTCTGCTTTGGAGGTCTCTGATGCTTTTGCAGGTTTTTATTTAGAGCCTCTGAGTATGATTTTGTGTATTTATGTGTATTTTTTGACAGTGCTGTTTTAGTAGGTCTGTGTGCGGCTGGAGGCATGGTACACATGTTAACCTTCTCCTCTTGACTGTCTGTTCCAGTCTTGGGTGGAGACAGCTTAGCTTTCAGTTTGGCTGTATAATTGCATCTCTCACATATGTTAGTGTGTTGTGGTAGGAGGAGAGGGTTGTCTGTGTATATGAAGCAGTTGTAACATTGCCTCAGGATACCCAGATTCATCAGCTGGACTGGAGAGTACACCTGAAATTTCCTTTTGGTTATGCCTGAATAGTAGGTTGAGCTGGTTAGTCGCTTGGTTGGTGAGGGGTGAATAAAGAGCCTTGCCCTGCTGGGCAATCAGTGTCAGGGTATATTAGTGCTTGCTATTAGGTCTGAGCAAGTGCTGGGCTGTAGGGTGCTTTTTGAGTGCTTAGGTTGAGAGTTAGACTAGTTTCAAGGGAAAAACTGAAAAGGAGACTTAGTGGAGCCGGGAATTTGCTCCATTAAAACCATGCGCAAAACCATGCAAATGCATTTTTTATAGTAGGGAAATGAAAGAGATAGAAATTAGCCCAACACGGCCAATAAACTACTAACTTCTGGTCTCCTCCAGGGACAGATAGGTTGCTCAAAGCTCTGCTCTCTCACAGGTGAACAGAGAAACTTCCTTCTATCCAAGTAAGGTATGAGCAACTCAGAAACTAGTATCACAGCCCTGAATTCAGCACTAGCCTGAAAACTGGACTATACTAGCTTAGAAAGGCAGGAAACAAGGATTTTTGTTTGTTTGTTTTTTTGAAAAGATAAGGCAAAAACAGTAAAAAATACACTTAAAACAGTTTTAAATGACTACAAATGATCAGAAAAGGCCATTGCACTTTAATGTGTAGCCTACAACAGTTAAACAAATTATTTAAACAAAAAACAACTGTTTAAAAGTGCAGGCAGTCAAATAAGTACAATATGTAAAAAAAAACAAGCTTTTAAATCACAATAAATGCTGGAAAATCTGTGTTTAGGCAGAAAACAGTTAAGTACAGCAAGAAAGTACAGAAAACTGATACTTAATCACTCCAAAGTCTCTCTTCTAAGCTAGAAGGCTTGTATCAGTTTAAGGCTTTCTAGTGCTACCCAGTAGGTTAGTTACAGGAAAGATGGGAAACAAGCGCAGATGTGGTCTTTTAAACCACAAAATTGAAAGAGATGGACAAATTGTCCAAATGGTCAATAAACTACAATTTCTGGGCCAAGAACCTCTCCTCTCTTGGTAGACAGGCTACCTAGCGCATACCACTTCCAATGATAAGCTAGAAGTCTTTCCTCCAGCACAGATAGGCTTGTGGGGCTTCAAAGCTTACCAACAGTCCTGGATACATCAACTCTGTATCTGGACTAGGGTAGTTACAGGAAAGGTGGGAAACAAGCACAAGTGCGGCTTTTAAACTAGAATGTTGAAAGATATGGAAAACAAACTGCCCAAATGGCCAATAGCTACAATTTCTGGGCTAGGAACCACTCCTCTTGTGGTTACCTAATGCTTACCACTCCCACTGATAAGCTAGAAGGCTTCCCTCCAACACAGAAAGGCTTTTGGGGCTCAGAAGCTTACAAAGAGTCCTGGATACAGCAAATCTGTACCTGGTCTAGACTAGTTACAGGAAAGGCGGGGAAGATGTACAAACACAGGCTTTTAAGCCAGCAAGTTGAAAGAGATGGAAAACTGCCCAAACGGCCAAATAAACTACAATTTCTGGGCCAAAACTCACTCTTCCCATGGAAGATAGGCTTCCTAGTGCTTACCACTCCCTCTGATAAGCTAGAAGGCTTCCCTCCAACACAGACAGGCTTAAGGGGGCTCAGAAGCTTACTAACAATCCTGGATACAGCAACTCTGTAACCAGACTAGGCTAGTTATAGGAAAGGCAGGAAACAGGTGCAAGTGCGGCTTTCAAACCAGAAAGTTGAAAGAGATGGAAAAAAACTGCTCAAACAGCCAGTAGCTACAATTTCTGGGCCAGGGACCACTCTTCTTGTGGTAGATAGGCTACCTGATGCTTACCACTCCCACTGATAAGCTAGAAGGCTTCCCTCCAACACGGAAAGGCTTGGGGGGCTCAGAAGCTTACGAAGAGTCCTGGATACAGCAAATATGTACCTGGACTGGACTAGTAACAGGAAAGGCAGGAAACAAGTGCAAACACAGGCTTTTAAATCAGAAGGTTGAAAGAGATGGCAAAGCTTCCCAAACGGCCAATAAACTATAATTTCTGGGCCAGAAACCACTCCTCCTGTAGTAGATAGGTTACCTAGTGCTTACCACTCCCACTGATAAGCTAGAAGGCATCTCTCCAACACAGAAGGGCTTGCAGGCCTCAGAAGCTTACCAACAGCCCTGGATACAGCAAATCTGTATCTGGATTGCACTAGTTATAGGAAAGACAGGGACCAAACGCAAAACGGGCTTTTAACCAGAAAGTAGAAAGAGATGGAAAAACTGCCCAAATGGCCAATGAGCTTGTATCAGTTTAAGGCTTTCCCACTCTTACCACGGTAGATAGGCTACCTAGTGCTTACCATTCCCTCTCATAAGCTAGAAGGCTTCCCACCAACACAGAAAGGCTTGGGGGGGTTCAGAAGCTTACCAACAGTCCTGGATACAGCAAGTCTGTATCTGGACTTGACTAGTTACAGGAAAGGCATGAAACAAGCTTAGAATTTTTTATTTTTTTTTATATACAGAAAAGCAGCTAAAACCGCAGTGAATACAATTCAAATTGCAGTGCAGGCCAGCACACCCGAGTGTGTAGCAACACTACGGCAAACGCAGTTCAAATAAATGCAATTAAATTAACAAATGACTAAAAAACAAGTGCAGAAGGCAGTAAATTAGAAGGCTACTGACAAGCAGTAATAAGTGCAGAGTAAGAGCGACTGAACAGATAACAGCACGCAGAAGAGCAACTAAGACAGTTACAGTAAGAGCAGCTGAATAAAAAATATATATATATATATATATATATATATATATATATATATATATTTTTTTTTTTTTTTTTTTTTTTGAGGGAGGGAACAGAGCAGGATTAAGAGTCTACAGGTGTTGTCCTTCTAAAATGCTCTCTTTGTACTTAGTAAGAGTGAGCAAATGAGATGGGCCCAGAAAGAGTATCGAAATACAAATCTACAAGAGGGGCGAGCAATTTCAAAGCCACCAACATTAACAACAAAACAAGAACAGGGAGGATGGGTGGGGAACTAACTGTAGAGAGACAGCCACAACTTCAGTTTACTTAATATTCAGTGAAAAGCATGACTAAATAAATAAAATACAGTACTATATGAAAAAGAGCAGATAAAAGTATACTTAAATTCACTTATACATCCAGTTGATTTCTGGAAGATGTTAGCCAGCCAAAGCTCAGATTAAGCAGTGATATCTCAAAATTTATCACTTATATAAGCAGGACAGAATATCAGTGATGAGGTGAAACTAACCCCCACTGCTATCAATGTCTACACAGAAATTCTAACAAGTACACTGTAGAGAGACAGCCACAACTTCAGCTGAGTTAATATTCATTGAAAAACACAAATAAATTAAATACAGTACTATATGAAAAAGAGCAGATAAAAGTGTACTTAAATTCACTTATATGTCCAGTTGATATCAGGTAGATGCTAGCCGGCCAAAGCTCAGATTTTAATGTGTAGCATTCTACATCTACCTATGGGTTTTTAATAAAGACAGAACCACAGCCATTGGGATTAGGGTCATATATAACATTAGTGGGTAAAACACCCTATTGTGTAACTACTGAAATGAGGCATTTGCTATTTTAACCATGCATTGTCTAGTTTAGAATTGCTGTTTCCTCACTGAAGGTGAATTGAATTATATGATGGAAGAATTGGCAATTTATCCAGAAATAGTCTGCAAGAGTTTCTAGTCAAAGCAGTAACTTGTGTCAATATAGCTAGAGCACTGTAAGATCCAGAGGGAAGCCAGAAGCTTCATTTAGAGGACAGCTGAAGTAATGCCTAATAGGAAATATTTCAACTCATGTAAAATGATATTGATAAGTACAACTGGAATTACCATAAGTACCATTTTAAAGAAATGTAGCAAAGCTTGGTACTTTTGCACTGTTCAAAGAAATGAAGCTGCTATCAGAGAATACATTATGTTTTTTATTTATGATATTCTTTCTATTACCTGGTCCTTATATATAAGCATAGCAGCTTTTGTTTTGTAACTTTGCAACCAGAATACCATGTCAAATAGGATGTGGCTTGGAAAAAGGAAGACAAAATGATCAATTCTAGTTAGAGTATATAGAAAATAATTGTATTATTTAACTATCAATGCATAGCAATGTAGAGAGTTTACCTTATAGACTGGCTATATGCAAAAGGAACAGCAGATATACAAATGTATGCATATATCTTCCTTCTATTTCTGGTCTTTAAATATAAGGCTGATTTCGTGAGAGGGTTCAGCTTAATCTGTCAGTTTATTCCCCTATGTTTTGAAGTATAAAATCAAATTCAGAAAATAATTAACAACTTACATAAGAAGGCCATAACATTACACAACATATTCTTTATGGTAAAATACTTCCTCCTATGTTTTGTGGCTTGATATCTAGCTATAAATTTCACTTCCCATTTTAAATTCCTATTATATTATGATGTACAAGTTATTGAATATCTAAAGCATGATGACAGCTCACTGCCTATGCAGTCAGATTGTTAATAAAAAATATAAGCAATCTAGATTACTGTTTTTAGTGACAACAGCAACATATCATCAGTACACAATCCACTAAAATCAGCCAGACTGCTGCGCATACAAAACATATGTGGCTGAATGAATCTGATCTGTAAGAAATCAACATCATTGCAGGAAAGAGTAGAATGCAGCAGAGAAGAAAAAGTAAATTAGTTCCATTCAAAAAAGTGAATAAGTGGTTCTGATTATTTCTAGGTGTGTCAGAAAAAAGTGCAAAACTAGAAAAAAAAAACAATTATAGTACATATACAGTGAGCAAGGAATAGTTGAAGAATACCATCTATGAGCAGATCCATAATACAGTAACTGCTGATGTGACTATAAAGTTTTTGCAGAGGAGCAAGCTCCCCACACAACCCTGATCTTATATATGCCAACTCTAGGATCACCATACCACAAAGAAAAGGGAATATTCTGAGAAATAGCCATCTCACACTTAGTAAATGCAAGCCTTTTTAGCCATTCAGTCTGCACACTGTATGACTCACTGAAGCGGGTCTTGACATTTTAAATGTTTACTAGCTATTAAGATTTATGAATGTAAAAAAAAGCAATGCAGTGTACTTAACTCAAAAAAATGTTGCAAGCTGTTGACACTGACCTGGGGCAGGCCATGCCATACAGTCACTGCCTGAAGTGATGCTGATAGGAAACACTGTAAATAAACATACACTCCAAGAATTGTCCTAAATTTACATCATGAATAGTACCTCTTAAAATGAAGCATATAAATGACTGGGTTTCTGAAGATACAGGAAGAACGAAACATAACCTTTGCATTACTCACCACACTGCAAAGGTGTCCCATCTATACAAAGTAAAGCTATAACTAGTACATGCCACCTTTTCCTGTATATCCTATTACTTGTGTGCAATGTATGCAGCCATTGGGAAGAACAGCCATTATCAGACTGTTTCCTCTTGTTTACAGACAAATAAATAGATAAGAAAAGTGATGCAGCATACAATATACATAAACACATGATCTCAGTTCTAGTAGAAAGATTGGAAGAGGTGACCAATCAACAGCTTACAGTCTGAATGACTTTAAAAGGACCATGATACTGATTCAGAAGAATTTTCCATGATCATGCATTAATGGTTGTTTTATTAGTGAAATCAATCTAATACCAAGTTCTAAACTCTCACCTAGTCCAGTTCTTTCACACCATGCCCCAGTTTACATTAGTGCGATGCTGTTGCCTTTTTCTGATTTAGAATGTCACTGCAGCTTTTCATATTTGAATGGAAAATTACATTACTTGATCAAAATTATATAAATTGCAGGCCAAGTATTTATATCAGACATTTCTCCCCTAAAGAGCTCCTCCCCTTTACCTCATATGATTCCGGAATACAAATCACCTCATTAGAGAGAATCGCTGTCTCTCTCACTCTTGCTCATTCACTGAACTATGTTGAAGGGTGACACGGAATGTTTCAGGTGCTGAATGATAACTCAGTGGTAACACTGCGCAACCTGTTTTAGTTGGTTTATCAAAAGCAGATTCAGATAGTCACTAATATAAAGTAGTTGTTAGGGGATAATCTCAGATTCCACAATGAAGGATTTAACAAATTATAGGAAGGATGTCAGGAATCCATGCTGGAAAAGTTACTGGAATATGTATTGAACAAAAACTTTCAGCATGTTATAGCACATAAGTCATTATTCTACACGGAGATGATGAAATTACAATCTGTTAGTTTTAGCTCACTGGCCTTTTGCTTAGCTATCAGTGGTTGCTAAAGAATACCACTGCAATTTATATTTGAGCAGTGACAGAGATGAGTGTGTGTTCTTTTTTCTTCATGGTAGCACAACTGTAGTGTTACAATATTTAAGGAATGGTGTGTGTGTGTGTGTGTGTGTGTGTGTGTGTGTGTGTGTGTGTGTGTGTGCGTGTGTTTGGTGGGAAGGGGGTTATGTACCCATTGTCATGATGTGCAGCTCTGGATACCCATTATTGTCAAATTGCAGTATTAGTCATGTCAGGGTGCAAGCTGCAGTGGTGCAGTGGTAGAGTTGTCTCCTCAGAGCAAGAGGTTCTCCCGTTCGATTCTCGGCTGAAGCACCTTTTGTGTGGAGTCTCCATGTCCTCTACGTGGTCGAGTGGAGTTCGAAAGACATGTGTGAATGGGTGTGCCTTCGTTGAAGGCTTGGCATCGGGCTGGCACCTCGGCACCGTAAAAATCTACTGCCAAACATTAGTGGACCGGAGTTCCACTGTGGTGACACCTAACCGGGAAAAGCCGAAAGAAGAAGAAGTCATCTCAGGGTGCAACAGCATTTGCAGTAAAGCAATCAGTTTTACTCTGTACAACATGACAGCACATTAAGCATGATGTTAACATTCACACCACAATTTCACTGGCACCTGGCATTGGATTCAATCATTATAAGATATGGTACTTGTTCAAATAGCAATGCTATACATTTCTCTTAAAGTGGCAGTTATATATTAGATATTCAAGGTATTTACAGGAGCATAACAGCTCTACAATACTTATCACACCTGTAAAAAATGTTTTTTATAACAGTTTCATTTGGGTTGAAGCTTCCACCATTTTTTTCACCCAGTTTAATTTTCACTCACTAGAACCTCAGGAAGATATACGAGAACCAATAGCTCTACAGTTTGTAACACATCATGTGTATACGTGTGTTTGTGTGTATATATATATATATATATGTATAACTCACAACCACTCTAATTTCAAATCTCTCCTCCATTCTTACCTTACCTCAAACTGGGACTGTTCCTGCTCCCTTCCCATCTAAATTACACTGTCATCTCTTTCAAACCTCCTTTCAATCTCATCTACTATCACCTCTGTATTTTAAATTGTATATTTATGCTTTTGTATACTGAATATTCCATACTTGTACTTATGCTATATTCTGTTAACTGCTTTTGGAGCTTTTCTCCCCGGGCCTTCACTGTAAATGGGCTCTGCTTGGCCCAGTGGACTTACCCCAGTCATCAAACTGGAAATAAATAAACAAAATAAATATATGGATCTCCTTTGGATTATTGAAGTTTCAAAACTTCGAAATGCAAATGTCTGGGACCGTATGATCAAAGTTTTGAAACTTCGAAAGTAAAATAAAAAAATAAAAGTAAAAGAAACATTTTTTTTAATGGTTTTACACCCCCCACACTCCTTTTAATTAAATATACCAACTTCAAGATCGCACAGCAAGGAAAATGCTAAATCTCCCATTCCTCACTGTATAGCAATCTCCATTCACAGTCTTCGAAGTTTCAAAACTTCGATTTTATGGTCTCAGTCATATGCATATCGAAGTTTTGAAACTTTGATAATCTGATGGAGATCCATATGTATTTGCATATGTACATGTGTGTATATACACACACACACACACACACACACACACACACACACACACACACACACACACACATACATATATACATTTCCTTACACGTGAAGAAACAGTTCCCCAATGTGTCGACACTCCTGCTAATGCATAAATAAAGAAAAATTATAAATTTAGACTGCCCCCTAGTCTTCTCGTTTCATATTGTCACTGTGCTATCCTCTCTCCATGAATGATACACTTGGCAACTCTCATGACTTTGTGGCTGACTTTATTACAGTATATAGCAAACCACCAACTTTAATAAGAGCAAGTAACACATCAATATTATCATACTATGAAACAACTGGGCAGCATGTTAGACTGCTCAATTCCTCCTTAAAGACATGTTAAAATTCAACAACACCTCTGTCCAGAATCTTGGCAGCGTGTTAGACTGCTGACCACAAACATATTAACATTGTCCTACTGTTCAACAACAAAACTTTAATTCCACCAGCATTGTACCACTAACCTGAAAAAATAAGAGTGCCAAATACAAATGGGGGGAGGGGGCTGGAGGTCTATTCCCTTTCCATGTCTACTGGTGCCCTTCTTCTACCCCTATTCCCAGCAAGTTAGGGAAGGAGAGGTTGTACACAGCAACTCTAGTGCCAAAGAGAAATCCCCTCTTCTAGATCTGATCTTATATATCCACCATCCCCCAGCCTAACTTCCTACCTCCTACAACTTCCCCCTTCCCATATAACCTTCTGTCCTTAATGAACTTAAAGGCACAACCCAGGGACAAACTGATCTGCTTAGCAAACTCCATTGATTGTCAAAACTAGATGCAAAATCTTTTTAGAATGTCAAACATTTATAGTTGTTGAACTATAGCCATTATTTTGAACTTCAATGCCTTAGTCAACAACTAAATGATGCCATTCATTACATTATAAAGGTTTTAAAGGTATAGATAGGTGAAAGCTTCAAAAGTTATAATTAAGTCTTGAGTTTGTATTTTCCTTTAAATGACTGATGGAAGCTGGGATTCCTTTCTTATTCTGGAGATGAGCCTTGAAAATTGAGGTCCTAATATACAAATATAGACATAGACACATAAATACACATGCACACATAAACACACGCATGTGTGCACATACACAGACACAAACATGGAACCCTGCATGTGGGCATTGTTTTCAGAATTATGGCAGCACCACCACCGCAAACTGAACCTTAAAGGCAATTGAAACATTAAAATCATTCAGATATAAACTAAACTTTTAAAACTGAATAAGTGATGCATAACACACTAAAAAATATAATAATCGTAAGAAAAATATTCAGTAGATTATGTTTGCCATCGTAATACACATTTGAGATTGGAAGAGTCATTTAAACCAGGAGCCGATTCTGCCCCTAAGCGAAGCTGCTATCTGCGTTCCTTGCCTTCTAACAGCGCTGCATAATTTCCAAAAAAAACAAATCTGATTGTTCCTAAACGAAAAATTGAAATTTAACGAATGGCAAACAAGAAGTTGAATGTCATGCCAAAGCATTATGAATGTCTGGCTCTCATAGCACCGCATTGTTATTAAATGCGGTCTGAAAGCTTACGGCATGTTTTACCCATGTAGAAAAAATGGGACATAGTGCAAACAGCAGCATAAACAATATTCCTGGTATTGCAATCAAAATGATTATTAAATGTCACAGCAAAAGTTACTATGGGGGAAAGTCAACAATTCCCATGTAAAAATGTACTGACAACACACCCATTATCTAAATGATCTCAGTTTTTTCAGTACTATCAGCTACGTTACGATTTTCAATGCAAACATGTACTAACTCCCAATCGTTCATGTTTAGAATGGCTGCTCATGTTTATACATTGCAACGTTGAATGGTTAGACTGTTCATGTTTATTCATGAAATGTTCGATTAGTTGGGCTGTTCAATGACATTCTATGGCACTCGTAGATACGCAAAGATACTTGATTGTTGGACTTTGAGTTTTATTACTTTGAATACTGTATTTTAACGGTGTAATGTTAGGGTTGCCACCTTTTCAAATGTCCAAAGTGGGACATTTTTGGTACAAACGTCAGGTTTTGAAGGCCGAAACATACCCACGGCCAGTACAAAGGACAGAACTTCACTTTTTTGCCTAAATAAAAGCTTATTCTTTTAGCATTTTAGTTGCTTATTCCGTTTCTTATAACATTTAGGTGTTTCAGATACAGAATAACTGTTTTATGCAACTATTACATAAAATATAGGAAATAAGTTTGTCCTAAAATCTCAGGACATTTGCCAATTTTACAATTTTTTTGCAGGACACAACTGCCCAAAGAGGGACTGTCCCTCGCAAAGTGGGACAGGTGGTAACGTGATGTAATGTACTATTTTATTTATTTTGAATAAAGTTACTTCACAATAAAAAGAATAAAAGCACTAAAATACTTATTCCATGGCTGTTTTCTTCTTCACATCAAAGATATTTAAAAGTAAACGTCAAAGATGTGAATTACATGCCAGTGAAGTTTACTTTTAAATATCTTTGATTTTCTTTGTTTAGTTTAGTCAGCTCCTGTTGCATACATACATACATACATACATACATATGTATATATATCTATATATATATATATATTAATTTTATATATATTAATTTTGAAAAATAATAAATTACATAAACTGATCAAAAACGAGGGAGAAAGAAATAGAAAACAGCCAGCACTGAGAAATATCAATATAATCTGGTGAAGTCTCTGTTTTAGTGACCACAAAAAGACAAATGCAGTTACTTATTTTTTTAGTTTAGTTTATTTTTAAGTCTTATTTATTAAAGCCATTCTTATTGTTATTGTATAGTGTAGGTTATTTCATTTTTTTCTGTTTGCCTAATTTTAAATCATTTTTTGGCATTTTGTTTTGCTTTTAGAACATGAGAAGCTCCACAACATTTGTTAGGAATATTAATAAATTGCAGTGGTGCAGCGGTTCTTTGGTTTGATCCTTGGCTGGGGTGCCTTCTGTGTTGAGTCTGCATGTTCTCCCTGTGGTCACGTGGGTTTCCTCTGGGTGCTCCGGTTTTCTCCCACATCCCAAAGACATGCTGTAGGTGGAGTGGACACTCCAAATTTGGCCTGTATGTGAGTGTGTGTGTGCCTACTGTTGAAGGTTAGATGCTGGGATGGTAACTCGACACCATAAAACTCCACTGTCAGTCATGCGCAGACAGGTGATCCGCTGTGGCGACCTCTAACAGGGAAAAAGCCGAAAGAAGATTAATAAATTATTTTTTTGTGATTGTTAGGGAATACTTATTAAATAAAACTAAAACCTGTTGCATAATTTATATATAAAATGTTTTGATGATGATACTATTTTAAATTGTTATGCATAATTTGATGCAATGTCATAAAAGTATTCTGTTCCAGTTATAGAACTTGATTAGATATTGTCCTATACACAACAAGAGGTATCCTGCAAATAACGTACAGGAATAAGATTGCCATGATCACTCCTGAAATCTTTTCAAATAGTTCAGTTTTCCAAACCAGCGATTTTTTTTCTAGTAATGAATTATTGTACTTGTTCAAGATGCTTTGGATGACTTACATGAAGACTGTTAAATGTATCTTTATATTGATATGAAATATAAAGTGGTTATTCTAGAGTGAGTAGACACAACATTTGAAATCAGATGAGCTCCATAATCTTATTTGTAGAGATGCACACAATGGTCACATTTAAACTTAGGTTTGTCATTGTACATAGAATTGTAATAATGATGCCACTTTTATGACTTGAATAAGTAAAACTTACTTTTTCCAAAGGTCATGATGTTAAGTTTATTGCAATTTGAGATGAGCTGCTTATTACTCAAGTAGGTAAGCATTTTTATAGCTGTCTAACAGAAATTCAGTGGGCAGGATTCATGAAGGCTTGCACGGAGTCTAAGAGTAGTGTAAGACTCCATGCAGCCCTCGCGATCTAGGAACAGCCTGAAATACCGTGTAAGAGACCAGCTAAAACGTCTCTTACACGGACTGGGCATGGATATGCTAATCACCTCACTTGCAGCCGAAAGGCATGCAAATGAGGTAGATTAGCGATCCACGAAGCTGAAACAAGCCTGTGTAAGAGTCGTGTTAGCTGCAGAAATGTACTCAGTTGACAACTAAGTACGTTTCTGCAAGTAACACAATGGAGCCATGTCAGCTCCAAATGAAGGGTGCATATGTGTCAGGCAGCATGCCAATGGCCAAATATGTGGCCATTGGCAAGGTACCCCGATGCAAATATGATAAAAAAGTATTTTTTTCAGCGATCGCCAATGTTTAAATGCAGCGCAGCCCCGCGCAAACGGAATGTGCTATATAAAACATAAAAATGAAGGTTATAAACCCACAAATGTGGGTTTTATGCAATACATGGATTTACAATGCAGGGATCAGCAGACCAAAAACAACATGGCCACCGTTTAGTGGTTGCTAAGGGGGGAAGCTGAGTCTAAGACATGTAACTAAGCATTAGTAGGCAATCTTATGTAAATGAGTGTTAGGATACTGAATCCCACTGTCACATAGCAAATGAGCACATTCCGAGCAGTGTAAGAGTTACATAAGGGGGAGGAACAGAGTAGGAGATAAGTGACATCACAGGGGGGAATGGCAGAAAGAAATGCAGTTCATTGGAGGACAGTGTTACGTGACAGATGTCAGACACATATCATGGAAAGAGGAGTGCCACAAGATAAGCATGGGAAAGTCAAGAAATTTAAGGTGTACACTGTAGCCAACACCAAAGTTTCTTGCTAGGCGTGCATGCGCACGTGTGCGCACCAGGAGGTGCAAGTAGGGCAGTGTGCACGTGTGTAAGGCAGACTGAGCATATGGGAGCCTGTTGGCAGACTTGTAAGACTGTTTGCGCTGGTGTGCACGTGTTTTAACCTGAATAAGTAGATTCTAAACTATGTAAGCATGTGTGCGCGTGTGTAAGCCACTGTGAGTGTGTTTCTGCTGGTATGCGCGTTGCTCCCCCCTGAGGAAACAGAAAGGAAAAAGGAAGCAACAGAAATAGTAGGAAGCTATCAGGGAATACTGCTGGAGCTAGCAGGTGAAAACAATTAAAAGCAGGCAATTACACAGGCAGAATACTAGCCCAGCCCAGCACTTAAAACTCTGCAAACAGCAGTGCAGGATGTTTCTCTCAAGAGACATTGCAAGACAGGAGTAAGCTATTAGAAGTGAAAACTGAAAAAGCTTCACTCAGAGCAGAAATGCTAGGGGCTGCCATAGCTGTCATAAGGAGACATAGGCAACTTGCTGAGGGTGGTGACAATGCAAATGCTGTCAGACAACCCACAGTGAGGAGACGGAGAAGAGTGTACAGGCCCAGGGTCACCT
This sequence comes from Protopterus annectens, assembly GCF_019279795.1. NCBI lineage: Eukaryota > Metazoa > Chordata > Ceratodontiformes > Protopteridae > Protopterus > Protopterus annectens. The sequence goes on from NC_056725.1 coordinate 361,959,113, forward strand.
ACCAGGGGTTACATGAGCTGGAGATAGTGGAGCGCTATAGAGTGGACAGAGACCTCCTGCAGCAAATTGTTGAGCTGTGCAGGCCACGCCTCACACACAGAACCAACAGAGGGGAACCCATCCCAGTGGAAACCAAGGTATGTGCTGGCCTAAGAATACTAGCAACAGGTACCTTCCAGAGACCAACTGGTGATATGATGGGGATATCACAGGCATCAGCCTCCAGGGTACTGCACCAGTTCCTGGATGCCATGTCAGCACATGTAGGTGATCATGTATATTTCCCCAATGCCCGTGAGGTATTGGCCAGCAATATGCGTCTCTTCCAGCAAATAGCGGAATACCCTGAGGTAGTGGGTGCAATAGACTGCACGCACATACGCATCAAAGCACCAGCCGGTGAATGGGGTAGGGCCTACATTAACTGCAAGGGCTTCCCCTCCATCAACTGCCAGGTCGTGTGATGCCCAGGCCATAATAATGAATGTGTGTGCTGGCTGCCCTGGAAGCTACCATGATTCCCATATCTGGCATCTGACGCAGCTGTACCAGACATTTGCCAGTGGGGACATCCCACATGGTCACTTAGTAGGTGATGCTGGATATGCACTGGAGCCGTGGCTGATGACACCCATCAGAAATGCACACACACCTGAGCAGGAACGCCATAATGAGGCACACGCACAAACACGAAATGTAATCGAGCGTGTGTTTGGGCTGCTCAAGTCACGGTTCCGGTGCCTGGATACATCTGGTGGGGCCTTGCAGTACTCACCAACTACATGTACCCAAATTGTCATGGTATGTGCTATGCTACATAATATGATTCTGCAAAAACAGCTGCAGCAGGATCACCATAGGGCTGGGCCATACAGCCCCCCACCATTGCCAAGTCAATCACAGGAAGAGCATGCCTCGGAGGAGGAACAACCTGAGCCTTCCCCAGTAGGCAGAAGGAGGTGTGCCCAGTATGCCTTGGCCTTGGCAAAGCGGCAAAACATAGCACATACACTGGCTCAGTAGGGACCCTGGAAATGATACCTCTCTCCGACTCACACATATAGTAAAAGGGACGCCTAAGTTGACACAACCTGCTTTCAAACATGTACAGGGAGTGTAGTATGTGCATCCAACATAGGCAGCCCTGCAGCACCACCTGAGGCATGATTGCCATGTGTTAAGCAATGTAACACCATGTAGTATATGCAAACTTGATGACCCTGACTAACATCCTACCCTCACCAAGCATGATGCCACAATATGAAGATGAGATGATCAATTTCAATAATTGGCTGAAGTATTGCTGTTAGTCAAAGGGGATCCAATGTGTGCCAGCCTGGGATGACATGCTGAGCACGACATGATGCTCCACCTGCTAGGGGTGGCGTGCACCTATCAGTCCTGGCCTTATGGATACTGGCAAAGGCTGTTGTTACCCCCAGCGTGCCTTGAATAGGTAAGGCTCAAAACACAAACCCACCTCCATAGGTATCACAAGGGATAAGAACCTAGATGTAATGCTACCCAATGCCAGAAGTCTAAACAGGAAGATGCATGCAGTTTAAACTCCCCCAGCATGGAGAATGTCGATATCTGTTCTGTAACAGAAAACTGGGTCAAGGCTCACAACAGCACCCTAACACTACCAGGTTACACCTCATACTGTGCTGTACAGCCCCAAAACATGAAACAAGCCACAAAAGGAGGGTGTCTAGCAATAATTGTCAAGGATAACCACACCCCCATGTTGGTACCACAACAAGAAGCAGCATGGACTAGCCATGGTCAAGTAACAGTGGCTAAAACTGCCGCCCAGTTTATAGCCTGCTACAGACTACCGTACTAACACCAGGAACTGCACTTGGCCTATGTTGGAATACATGAATATATCAAGCTCTCCAAACTACATTATATTGGGTGACTGAAAATACCCAAACATAGACTGGGAGCATTATTCTAGCTCCAACACCCTAGGACAAAGGTTCCTAGAATCCATAAACCAAAATGCTCAGGAACAATGTACCACCCCCACAAGAGGGGTAAGCATACTGGATGTGAAAATCAGCAACATGGGTACAGGATGGTAAGATGAGAAGTGTATCCCTCACTGGTAAGATCAGACCATAGAGTAATCACACCGGATATACACATCCTGACCACAGTCCCTGGCCAGAAAACTACAGTGAAAAACATGTGTAAAGCAAATGTTGCACTCCTCCAAACTGATGTGGAATCCATTAAAGGCCCTGTGCGTGTGCAAAATATAGGCCACACCTCAGAACCCAATATACAGGCATTCCATGAACACTGTCAGGAATGCATGGATTATGCAATCCCAAATAAAACCAAGACACAATGCCATACATGCAGGCATCTGGCATGGTGGACCCCAGCCATTACCAAACCATTGAAGAGAATGAGGAAGCTACTACATGATAGAACAAACCTAAAAAGGGAAGTAATCTCTGATCAGTATCATGGCAATAAAATATGTCCACTCATACAATCAACTAAGGCCAGCTACAACAAGTTGTATCTGTAAATCTTGAGGCAATGTTACACCTGCCCCATGTACACAGACAACCCTCTCCTCCCCCCAATAAATACAAATATATGTGAGAGATGCAACCATTTATCCAAACCGGAGGCTGAGCTCTCGCAACTCAGTACTGTCAAAACTAGTCAGGAGGAGAAGGTAACCACACACACCACAAACCCAGTCTCACATAGACCTATCACAACTGCAAACCAAAGACATAAACACAGAAAAACATTCCCGGAGGCTCTAATTACAAACACACCACATCAACAGAGGCCTCCAAAGCAGACACCCAAGCAACCACTACCTCCAAACATAGCACATGCAACACATAGTACACAAAGCTGGTATGCCAAACAGTCACAGGCCAGAAGGAGAAACAACATGCCTGATACAGTTGTAATAGGTGACTCCATAGTCACACACTGCTGTCCTGCTCACCAGACTGAACAAGGGAAAGGGTACAGTAAGCTGCCTGTAGGCTGCTACAATATGCCACATAACACAAGTACACAGGTCACCCCAAAGCAAGTACAAATATGATGCAGTCATTGTCCATGCTGGTGTGAATGACCTGAGACGTACCTCCCCGGACTACATGAAAAGAGACATAGATGAGCTCTCAGATTATGAAGTCCAGGCTGGTATGACACTGACCTTGTGCAGCATCCTACCCTCACCAAGAATGATGCCACAGTACAAACACAGAATGATCAGCTTTAACAAGTGGCACAATTACTGGTGTCATTCCAAGGGGATCCAATGTCTGTCTGCTTGGGATGTCATGCTTGACAAGCCACACTGCTTTGCCAGGGATGGCTTGCACCTGTTACCCCTGGGCATCTGGATATTGGCTAAGGCTCTTGCCACCTCCATAGAGCCTTTTGTAGGCAAGGCTGAAAAGACTAAAAGACTAACCCACCTCCCTAGAAAACATAAGTGGAAAGAAACATAAGGGTAATGCTGCCCAATGCCAGACGTCTAAACCTCAACATGCATGCTCCCGAGGCCCTCCCCAGTATGGGGAACATCGATGTCCATGCAGTGACAGAAACCTGCAGCAAGGCTCCTGAGAGCACACCAGCACTACCAGGTTATATCTCATATCATGTGTTATGGCCCCAAAACCTGGACCAAACCATAAAAGGAGAGGGAGTATCCATATTCAGCAAAGATACCCACACATCCAGGTAACTGACAATGCACGAAGCATTGGAGACCACCCATGTGCAACTAACCGTAGGCAAAACTGCTGTACAGTCTGTAGCATGCTACAGACCACACTGTCACACACAGGAACCCCACTCAGCCTTCCTGAAGACACTGGACAGTATGAATGTCTCACCAAATACCAAAGAAGGTACTCTCAAATTACCACATAGGTGGTAATCCATTACATATGGAAGGAGTAATCAGGGACCTAGGGACACAAGTGGACAGTAACCTATGATGTGACACTCACATTGCCAACGTGGCTAGGAAGACCTTCTATATTGGCCACCTTATCATGAAAGGATTCACATCTATGTCAACAGAGGTCATTGTGCCCCTATACTGTTCTCTTATCAGGCCCATAATTTAGTACAATGCCTCATTTGGGATGTACCTTACCCGACACCTGCAGCAGTTAAAAAGACCTCAAAGGTACCTCACCAAGAGGATAAAGGGTCTCAAATATATGTCATATGCTGCCTGGCTGTAGACACCCCAGCTGTATGCAGTCACATATTGCCTACGCAGAGGCGTTGTATGCCTGTTGTACAAGGCCATGTCCAACACAGGATTAATGGACATGCTCCACCCCAGAAAACCCAAATCCATCAGAGCTGTGAGAGCGAGAGATGTCAACCTCAACACATAATGAAATAGGATGTGCTGGAGGGACAGATACATAACCCAGAGGCTCCCTACACCCTGGAACAGAGCCCCTCACTGACTCTCTTCAACAGGAATCTTGCCAAGTGGATGGGTGATCGTAGATGTACACTGGGGGTCTTCACTGTGTCACGTCCAGACAGAGGCACAGTAAAGTAAATCCTAAATGGCCATAATATTCACATAGCAAGGGGTGGCGAAAGCCACACACACTCTGGCTAGGCTTATAAATGCCCTAGGGCGGATAGCCTAGTATGAACCTATGAACTTATGAAGATACAAATTGTACAGGACACTAAGGATAATCACAAGGCTTTCTTAACTGATGGTAGGAACCTTGTTGGGAATTCACAGATATGCCCTGAATCACTCAAATATTACAAACAATATACCAAACACACACACATTGCCAACATCCAACCTGACAGGTGCAGTGCAACCCCCCCCCCCCCAAAAAATGCCAAATATCTATCCCAGCAGAGTGCTGGCCCCCTGACATTGCAGATGCTGAGGTAACAGCCAGCATCTACAAAGCAAAACACACAGCATCAATGTTACAAGATGGTGTCCTGGGCTGAGCCCAACATGGACTCCAAGAAGAATGGAACGCCAAATAACACTACTGCTTAATGTCAGCCTTACCACAGGATATGTACCCAAAGAGCAGTGTACAACAACAGTGGTCCTTCTCCACAAAGGTGTTGCCTGAATGGATACTGCAAACTACCACCCAAGAATCCTGACAAGCTTGGTCTGCAAAGCTATGGAAATGATCAGCATGTACCTCAGACATAAAGATATTGGGGACCTACTGACACTGGACCCTACCCAGTGTGGCTTTCTTAAGTGCAGATCCTGCCCCTTAAACATGTTTGACTCATTTGAAACAGTCATTAAGGCCATTGATGAGGGGAATGTGGTCCACACAGCCTAGCTGGACCTTGCAAAAGGCTTCCATACAATACCCCACGTGTTCATTATAGATAAGCTCACCAGCTTAAATATAAACCCCTATGTCAGTAGAGGGGTTGCAAACCAGACCAAGGACAGAACTGACATGGTCAGAAATGCTGCAGCCATGTCAGACTACAAACCAGATACAACTGGCATCCCACAAGGCTCGGTCCTGGGACCTCCCTTGTTTGGTATATATGTCCCATAGGTACAGGCCAACATGGAAGGACTGTGTCTGAACAAGTTTGCAGAAGACTACAAAATGACCACCATATCTGACCCTCCAACTGACACAAGCATCCCACAAAAGGGCCACATAGAAACAGACAACTGGTGCCATAGCCATGTCAGCAAGCTAATTGCAGAAAAGTGTATAGTCAACCCCTGTGGATATACAGTAATTGCCCACCAATTACTACATAGGTGTTAACCTATTAAGTACTTAAGATGAAATAAGAGACCTGGGGACACAAGTTGATAGATATCTTGCACTGGACAAGCATGTGGCTGTAGTGGTTACAGAAACATATCATATACCCACCTAATCATGAAGGTAGTCAGATCTAGATCAGGGGAGGTCATTGTGGCTCTGCAGTCATCCTTCATCAGCCTCACAATTGAGTACAATGGCCCCTGTGGGATGTACCTCAGCAGACAACTCCATCAGCTGGAAAGACCCCAAAAGTACCTCACCAGGAGTATCAAAGAGCTCAAACAGATGCTATGTGTTGCCTGATTAAACAAACTGCAGCTCCACACAGTGCCATACTGCCCACCCAGAGGCAAGCTGTGCCTGATGTATAAAGCCATGTCCAAGCTGGAATCAATGAACATGCTGCACCTTGTACAATCTGAATGGCAGTGAGCTATGCACATGAGAGACCTGAACCCCAGCACTGACATACATAGGACATGCTGTACTGATTGATCCATAACACAGAAGCCACCCCCACTCTTGAGTAAACTCCCAGTACAGGTTAGCCAGAGAGTCACTCATCGACTCTCCTCAAGAGGAATCTTGATGAGTGGATAGGAGCTGGTAGGTTTACCCTGGGTATCACTGTTATGTCACAGGTAGACAGAGGCACAGTATACTAACCATGACATATGTCATGGCAAACTCTAGTTACAATGTGTGTCGAAGGACAAACACACTCTCTGACTTGCATTAGAAATGGCCTAGGGCACATCGCTAGTGTTTGCCAATGTCCAACTATGTTGTGGAATACACTACCAATGTTGAACAAGCCTAGTTTAAGTAGTCCATATCTGAACATAATGCAACATGGTCATATGTGCACAACTGGCCCCCCAACCAGTCTGTTGTGATCACTATGAAAATTTAAAGCAGTGATAGGACTAAAGCCCAGGATACTGTCCACCACAGTGAAAGTACTGAACCAGTACACTATACGGTACTACAGTGTTTGGTCAGTATTAAAGGATGTTGACAACTGTATGCAAAGTATCCCATGCAAACCCTGCAGGCACAGTATAATCCCTGTTGTGTTCAGACACAAAGCAGTTGGCCAGTAAGTACACAACATGACACCCAACACACAACCATAAACGTGAGATATTGTTGAAGTTCACACTCATCCACAAATGTGGTGGACTGCAGATTTCAACATATGGAAAGCTCACACTGGGCATGCTCGCACACTTCGATAAATAAGGCATATGTCAGACAACATGCCATGGAAAGCCTGAACTGGGCATGCTCACACACTTAGGCCATATCTCAGTTTAGCAGTTGGCTACACATATCTGGTATTTGTACGTGTTATTCCAGGAACCAACCACATTACAGCAATCTTCCCAGTGCACACAGTTAAATGACTACAGAGACATAAGTGATATATTGGATCCCTCTCATATTCAAACATCTTCCACAGATACACAAGTTGTTCATACAAACAGGGAATGCTATGGCAATAAAGACCTGCAAACAGTCTATCAGCAACAAATATTGTGCATCTGACAATTAAACATATGGGTGTAGAGGTCAATACTAGCTGTTTGCCCTAGGGAATGAAAGCTTAGCCAGAGTGTGCTTGGCGTCTGCCTCCCCAGTACAGTAGGCTACTGTGCCACTGTAAAGTAGGTCATATAAGGCACCGTTTGAGGCTAGTGTGCTGTGCCTCCGTCAAGCAGGGACACAGTGGAGATCCCAGGAGTTGAATTTGCTATGCCACATCCATGTGGCTGGTGTTTGCTGGAAGAGGGTTGGTGAGGACCTCTAACAGTAAGTGGGTGTCAATAACAGACTGAGGGGAGCCTTATCTGCTGTCAACACTTTGTCGTGATGATTATGAGGGATTGAAGTGTCATGCCAGTACTGTTCAGAGATGTCCTCCCTCTGTGGGCTACTGCTCTGCAATGTATTAGCTCACTCCATCTGTTGGACAGCTCATATATGGCTGGTGTACACCTGATATGTGTCCTGTTGTGGAGGAGTCATGGGTATATTTGGGATAGCATGATCAAGGCAAACCTTCCACATGTCATAGAATGCAATTGTCAAGGATTATGCAGAGTGGCCTGTATACTCCCCCAGCATGGGTCCTTTGAAGTCTTCCACCCCAGTCTTCACAAGTGCAAAGTCTGCTTTTGATAAATACACTTTGTTTGCAGTGACAACCTTGCCTGGGGGTGGGGATGGGATATGGATGTCCAGGGAAAGGTGGGTATGGTCAGATATCAACAATGGTGGTCTACCTCTGGTGTGGAACAGTGAGTACCCATGTTGCAGATGGTCAGGTGCAATATGTATTCCCCCTTGTGGCTGTGGTGAGTGGTCCTGCCATAGCACATGGACTCACAAATTGTAGTGGCTGTAGGGTAATGTTGTAGAGGCCTGAGTAGTTCCCACACACAATATACCTGTACCTGATGTTAACAACTGGAATGGTGTATGTGAACACCTTCATATCTTGGCACTGTTCCCAGGGAAGCAAAGTGTGTGTCCCGGATGTGGGAGGGGTGGTCTGAACTGGTTGTGTTGTGTGTTACAGGTGCTGTGGTCACAAAGCATGGTATAAAACATAACCTGCCAGTGCTGATGTGCATATCTCACCCTGAAGTAGGTGGCTGCAAATGCATATATATGCTATCCCCCACCTGACAGGTAGTAATAGATGTACATACCTCTATATAAATAATGATGTCAGCACCCTATAAATACTGCAGGTGCAGATCAGAAGCCCAGTAATTCGGATAGTGCGCTCTACTAATGCGTCTCCCTCAAGTGTCATAATATAGTTAGATAGGGGTTTGAATCCTGCAAATGCTCAGTGTGTGTGGGTGAGCAGGGTTGGTGTGTGTGTGTGCACAATTCTGTGTGAGAGAAATGTCCTTTTTGGCAACTAGGAGAACACACTACAGGATGCACATTCCCATTTCTAAACACTGATGATGTCAGCACCCTATAAGTACAGCCGGAGAAGAGAAACCTCTCAGTAATGCGAATAGCACTTTCTGCTAATGCGTCCATCTCAAGTGTCATAACATAGTTAAGTAGGGGTTTGAATCCTGCAAATGCTCAGTGTGTGTGTTTGGGTGAGGGGGGTTAGTGTGTGTGCAAGTCTGGGTGAGAAAAATGTCCCTTTTTGCAACTAGGAGAACACACTACAGGATGCACATTCCCCTTTCTAAACACTGATGATGTCAGCACCCTATAAGTACAGCTGGAGAAGAGAAACTTCCCAGTAATACAAATAGCGCACTCCGCTAATGCGTCTGTTTCAAGTGTCATAACATAATTTGGTAGGGGTTTGAATCCTGCAAATGCTCAGTTTGGGTGAGAGGGGTTAGTGTGTGTGCAATTCTGTGTGAGAGAAATGTCCCTTTTGGCAACTAGGAGAACACACTACAGGATGCACATTCCCCTTTCTAAACACTGATGATGTCAGCACCCTATAAGTACAGCCGGAGAAGGGAAACCTCCCAGTAATGCGAATCGCACGCTCTGCTAATGCATCCATCTCGAGTGTCATAACATAGCTACGTAGGGGTTTGAATCCTGAAAATGTTCAGTGTGTATGGAGGGGAGTTAGTGTGGGTGCAATTCTGTATGAAAGAAATGTCCCTTTTGGTAACTAGGAGAACACACTACATGATGCACATTCCTCTTTCTAAACATTGATGATGTCAGCACCCTATAAGTACAGCCGGAGAAGAGAAGCCTCCCAGTAATGCAGATAGTGCGCTTGGCTACTGCGTCTTGTATTAGTGTCATAACATAGTTAGGTAGGGGTTTGAATCCTGCAAGTGTGTGTGGGGGGGTGGAAGTAGGGTGTGTGCAATTACATGTGTGAGAGAACTGACCCTTTTGGCAACCAGTACAACACACCAGCTGCTGCATATTCCAGTCTCTAAACAGAGATGATGTCAGCACCCTACAAGTACAGCAGAAGAGGCCAAATCTCCCAGTAATGCAAATAGCATGCTCTGCTACTGCATCTCTCACTACTGTCATAGCACAGTTAGTTATGGCTTTGAATTCCACAAATGCCACGTGTGTTTTTGTCACACAGAATGCCCATGTGTGTGGGTTGTTGTTCACAATAATGCATGACATAGATTAAACCAGTAATGGCAATACACACATATGATGTATGTGTGTGCCAAATACACATATATACCTGTGACCTTCAATAGTTCCCATGTCTGACGCCTGCCACATGTGAATACATGGTATTTGCACTGGATAACATTATGACTGTGTTTTTCTGTGCGGGTGCTGCATGTGGTATGTGTATATACAGTGTGAGTTTTATATGGTATCATCCTAGCAGCGAGGGATACACATCTGGTCTGGGGCATATAGTCTACATGTTGTTGATGAACAGGTGCTGCATGTTTTCACCTGTTGTGGGAGTGGTAACAAGTTGTTTCATAGCAATGCAGTGACTACATGCTAGGAACCTTTCAGCTAGGGTGTTGTAGCTACAGTAATTCATCAGCATTCGGTAATACTTCAGCATTCTTGGTGAGGGTATGATGCCAACCAAGGTCAGGGTCATACCAGCCTGTGCCACATGCTCAGAGAGCCCTTCTATGTTCCCTATCATGTAGTCCAGGGAGGTACATCACAGGTCAGCCATAGTGGCACGGACGATGACTGAGTCATATGTGTCTATGCCTCTGAATGACCTGTATGCTTGTGTTATGTGGTGGACCATAGTGCCCCACGGGCATATCACTGTGACCTTCACCTTGTCCTGCCTGGTGAGCGGGAACTCACTGTACCGGACAATAAAGGTACCTAACACAACTGTAGCAGGTGTGTTGTCTAGCCGTACAGGCTGTGACTGTTTGGCACACAGGATTTGTGTGCTATGTGTTGCACGTGCTGTGTTCCGGCTTAACGTATGCCTGTGTGCCAGCTGCAGAGGTGTCTGCTGCTAAGGCAGGATGCTATTCTGAGGCTCCAAGAATGCCCCAGTGTGTTCATGTGTTTGGATTGCTGTCAGTGTAGGTCTACATCAGACTGGTATTGTAGTCACTGTAGTATTTCATGCCACCTGACAGGTTATGCCAGTACTGGGTTCACAGTGCTTAGTCCCCAGTTTGGCTATGTGGTTGCATCTCACACATGTGTTGTACGTTCATGGGTAGGGGAGAGGGTTGACTGTGTACATGTGGCAGCTGTGACATTGCCACATGACTCACATATTCCACAACTGTACCATAGAGGTGACTGACAAGTGACCTTTGCACATGCTAGCATAGTATTGTGATTGCCATGGTAATTAACAGCACATAGGGCCAATGGGGAACAAGGTACAAAAGGTGAGTATGTGAGGGTGTAGTGCCTGTGATTAGTTAGCGTTGGCATATATGACTGCTTACGTGGTCAAATGCCAGGTAAGTCATATGCAATGTGTCACAGGCAACGTACATGCGAACAGGACAAACAGTGACGTTCTGTCAAGTGAGACATGGACATACGTATAGTAAGCTAGCAGATGTCACTAGGAATCCACAGAAGCTCCGTAAATCTGCATTGCAGGAGGAATCAGTGATCCAGGGTAACTGCAAGCAAACATGCATGCAAACAAAGCTACAGTAAGCAGGGCTGCATGTAGTCCATTGTACAACAAACAAGCTGTACCACTTCCAGTAGGTAACAGTGCAAATATGCAGGCACTATACACATGTACATGGAAATACACAGGTCAGATGGCCAGGGTCCAGTCTCAGCGCACACAAGTGTACAAACCATGTACCGTCAGGATGTACAATAACCAGACGGAAACCCAGGTGCTCATACCTGCACTAATACACATGTCAAATAACAGACACTGAGCCTTCACTCAGTGGTTCCATACTTAGTAGGATGTATGCTACCTGTCCTGCCACCACAGTATCCCTGACATTTATGGGGACTCTTCCTCCTGTGAAAGTTAGTTTTGTGTGTTGGGGCTGTCTAGCATGGTATGAAATGTGAGCTTGCAGTGCTAGGGTGCTCCTGTGTGTCCGGTACCAGTCGTGTAGTACTGCACACATATCAACATCCTCAAACATCCGCATTGTAGAGTCCAGTGTGGGCAACATGCCACTTTCAGTTTACATGTCCATCATTGCGTATCAATACTTTCATTACCTTTCCCCTGTGCTACCTATGTATGTGGCCTTCTGTTGACATCCTTACCACCAGTATGCAAACATGTGCAGATGATACACTATGGTACTTACCATGGGTGTAGAAAACAGTACAAGACAATCATACCCTTACTGCATCAGGCATGCTGGGATATACCCACAATTATATCAGCACACTGTACTGTTAACAACATGATACTATTACTACATGTCTATGTAGTCACCCTGTGCATCAGCAACATGTTAACCTATACCTGCACTGATGTTACAGATTGCAGGAGGTGGCACAGTTTCATCATATGCACAGGGTGCGAACTTGGTATGCCTGAGTCTGCCACTGATACCACCAATTGATATGTATGTGTATGTGTGTTGGTGAGGGACAGCAGTACAAGGTGGGGCAATGTTGATTTAGTGTGTGCATGTATGCGGTAGCCCTAGGTGTTGTCAATTCACATGTGTGTATGGATGCACACAGTTCCACCTCATGGCTGCCATATACTGGTGTTTGTGGACAGCCACAGACTGTACCTGCCAGGTCATACAGATCAGTGTCTCTGGCCACGGACATGGTACCTGTGCCTTGCAGGGGTGCTGCGGACCGTATCCGGTACTAATCCAGACTGGGTACTGTCATCAGAAGCAGGTGTTCATTGACTGGACACAGATCCCTGTTGGGCCTGTCCAGAGCCATGTGCATGTGGTCTCCTGGGGCGGTCTGATGACAGCACAGACCCAGCATTGCTGGGGCTGCTGCTGGCACTATGGGGGTGGCTGCGGTCCTGTTGTCATCAGCGACGACTGCCAGATGCTGCTGTTGCTGGCATACGCCCACATCAACGCCTCAACCGTCCACCATTGCCCTGGCTCATGGACATGTAATTGTGGAACTGATCTAATATGTCCCCACAACATCTGTCTATGACATCGGTGAAATTACGGATGGCAGCTGCAATGTCACGCATACTGTCACTCATGGCTGTGCGACATGCTGTCAGCTCCCTCAGACCCTGTCTGGTGTACCGTTCCATACGTGACTGTGCCTGCATGACAGCCCGAAACATAGCTGAGGTTGTAAGACCTCTGTGGGCACGTCTGACAGGGGCAGTACGCCCACGGATGCTCCCACGAGAACCCCTGTACATCTGTCTGTGTGGTACCATCTCAGGGCCATGCCCATGGCTGCTGTGTGGGGAAGCATGTGCCACAGATACCACATTACCCTGGTCAATGCCCACTGTATCCTGTCCATCACCTAGGGACATTGGTGACAAAGGATGTATTGGCAGGATGACTGTGCGCATTGATGGGGTTGACAGCTGTGTACTGTCAATTGGCTGACCAATGACAGACCCTGGCACACCTTCCTGTGCCATTACACAGATATCATCATTATCACTACCCTTGGCACCTGATTCAGGTTCCCTGCTGCATGACAGCAGAGCAGCATCAGAACCTGTGGGAGGGAAACAGGAAACACAGTTTACAATGTCTACACAATGTTACCAGTGATGCACACATGCACACATGCACACATGCGCACATGCACACATGCACACATGCACGCGCACACAGGTGCACACATGCACACATGCACACAGGTGCACACATGCACACAGATGCACAGATGCACACTTGCACACTTGCACACTTGCACACTACTCAGTATGCGAGATATCAACACACAGACACAGACACACCTGCATGCATACACAGAGCACTACTGATTGACCCTAATATTACTATTACTATCAAGACTATTAAAGGTATTGTTAATACACACTCACCAGCATGGATAGGCTGCATTGCTGTTACACTGGAGGGACCTGCAGAAGTGAGGAAATTAATGTCAGTGGGCACAACTGTGCCATTGTTACTGAGTATGATACATGTCAGTAGTACAACAGTTGCCTTTCACAGGTCAGCTGCTGATATTGAGAATATCACACTTGCACATTAAATACTATGATGACAGCTACAAACCAAGGACACACCTCACACATGCATTAACTACCAGTGTACACAACAGTCAACTATACATATGGCATATTACCTGCACGCTCGTAGTCATGGTGCTGTGTGGCTCCAGCCTCCATCATAATGCAGGTCTGCTGCTGTTGTTGTTGTTGGTGGGCTGGAGCCACAACACTTAGGAGTAGTCCCTCCAGTCTGGTGAGTGGGGATGTGTAGCCACCCCACCACCTGTGGCAACCTGTTGCCTGTGGATATCCGACGCACGCTGATGGACATTTCTGATTAAATCACTGCAGTGATGTCGTACCTGCTCATATGTCCTATTATGCGTGCCTATGTCATTTACCCGATGGACCAGGTCTTGCCACAGTGCAGCCCTCTCCTGCTGATTCTGGCTGGTGCGGGAAAAGAGTATTGCAAAATCCCGCACCAGGCTCTGGTGTATTTCCTCATTCTCGGCTGCAGAGTATGCTGGATTGCGCTGGTGAACCATGGTCCTGAAAAAGAAAATAAAATGATATCAGCAAAATATGTCAGCAGAATTTGGCACACATACTACACATGCTACTCGACTGTTGTGATACAACATATCTCCCATATATAGCATCTGTCTGTCTATTGGTGGATACACATGTAAATGGCCAGGTATCAGTGCTCAGCCAACAACTGTGCAGCAGTACCTGGCACACTCCATACGACATACTACCAAACCCCAGCAGTCAGCACACTGATTCAGGTCCAAAGCACCTCCTCACTCTGGGGGTTTGTATTGAGGTACTGTATGGGGAACATCATCAACTACTGTGATCTGACCACAAACTAATCGCCCTGGATATACATATCCCACCTCCACCACCAGCACAAACGACTACAGTGAATAACATTCCAAATGCAAACTTTACACTTCTTAAGACTGAGATGGTATCCTTTAAGCCCACTGGGCCAGTGCAAGCCACAACCCACAATGCTGACTCCTTCAGAAATGATTTCTACGGACATCTCTGAGAATGCATGGATCATGCAATCCTATATAAGACCAAGACACTCTCCACAAAGGGAAAGCATCCTGTCTGGTGGACCCCAGCCATAAACAGATTGTATAACAAAAGATGGAAGCTACTGCAAGACAGAGCATAATTCCATAAAGGGAAGGCATGTCTGATCAGCACTAGTTAAGAGCTATGTTCTCACATACAAACATCCATGGGCAACTTTGAGAGGGAAATCACCAGGGACACTACAGATAACCACACGGCCTTCTTCAGTTATGTTAGAAACCTGGTCAGAAACCCTCCAATATGCTCATAGTTAGTACACAACAACAAATAATTCACTGAACCCACAGATATTGGCAACATTGTGGCAGACAGGTTCAGTGCAATTTCCCCCCCTCCCTTTCCCCCAAACGAAGACATACTTATCTCAGCTGAATGTAACCTCCCTGTCATCACAGATGTCCAGGTGAGAGCCGCCCTCAGAAAAGCAAAAAACACAGCATCAATGGGACCTGATGGTATCCCCAGTTGCATGCTACATGAACTCCAAGAGGAGCTAAACCGCATATAGAAGTGCTATGTAACACTAGCCTGACTACAGGATATGTACCTGTACACTGGCGTACAGCAGCAGTGGTTCCACTCCACAAAGGAGGCACCTCTACATACCAATACAATATAACACAAAACAATACAATACAATACAATACAATACAATACAATATGCTATTGCCCCTGGGACTACAGCAGCATACTGTTCTGCTACCCTGACCCTTGTGACACGTGTGATGTGATGGTACCTGCTCCTGTCAAACAGTTACACAGGGTGACTCATATGGCATATTACCTATCTGACTAACATTCAGCAGGGGTATGTGTGACATGTACTCATGGGGAGTCTTGCTTCTTAACGCTGTGTGGTTTATTGAAGGGTATGTCTTATCTGTGGGTAGGAACCTGTACCTCTGCCATGTGCTCTCTACTGCGGTGTCAAGGATGACACACAGCGGTCATTTAGGTTGTGGATGGTGTGAGGTGTTACTATGGTTGTTGGACATCTGTCATGGGTGTGACTTAAGTATGTAAATCCAGGAGTGGTAACCTCTATGTGGGTAGTATGTGTGCACTCTGTGGTGTTGTCAGTCACTGTGCATTGGTAATGTGTTTGAGTGCATTGTCACAGTGTCGTACATGTCACTGTGTCCTTCTCCATATCTGTAGCTGTCATGTGAGATACATACCGTGGCAGACATTGTGTGGTGTGGAGGGGTACACTGACCTACATGTCCATAGCTGACACACCATGTCTGCTGACACATACCATGTACAGGTATTCCAGGAATAGTGTGCCACTGTGACTATCATTGGGGGGGGGCTATTGTACATGTGTATGACCCTGTTAACCCCTGACACATGCAGTGGTGGGCAGCCAATCACATATCTGGTGGTTACTGGTGTAGGTGATTTGAAATGGGGTATGGTACTCTAGTTTCGACACTGGTGTTCACTCCATGCCTTTATCACCAGGCACCTGTTGCAATACATCTGTACACATGTGCCTCACTCAGAATATCTCTCTCTCGCTCTCCCTCTCTCTTTCTATATATATATATATATATATATATATATATATATATATATATGTATATATATATATATATATATATATATATTTATATATATATATATATATATATATATATATATATATATGTCTGTATACATATACACATATATATATCAATGTACATATATTGCTATAGATATGGAGAGAAGGGGGGGAGTGTGACAGAGAGGGGGTGAGAGTGACAGAGGAGGTGAGACAGGGGGAGTGTGAGATAGTCAT
Organism: Protopterus annectens; assembly: GCF_019279795.1. NCBI lineage: Eukaryota > Metazoa > Chordata > Ceratodontiformes > Protopteridae > Protopterus > Protopterus annectens. The sequence continues at coordinate 361,975,902 of NC_056725.1, forward strand.
ATACAGTCATATCTGTAGATAGTCAGATCTGTCTGTCTATGTATATGTATCTACATATATCTATATCTGTATGTGTGTATTACATATATATGTTTGTACATATTCTGTCTATCTACATGTGTCTATGTATTCCTACATTCCTCTCTATCTATGTATACATATATGCATATTTTATATGTATATATATATATATATATATATATATATATATATATATATATATATACATACATACATATATTGACATACATACGTATCCATATGATAGATAGGTATATCAACATGTTTGTTTACAAAACTGTATACACACACTAACATACTGCTAAACATACATAACTGTGAAACCTACATTGTACATTGCACTACAACCTACATTCAACCTACATTGATATGTGCACATAGATGCCCTCATACATATGTATGTACAGCCTTCACTGATAGTTGCTGTATGTCCCCTGCCCTATGCACATCTTCATATACATATAGATACAGACCAATGACACATATGGAGGGTTCACAGTATGTAGACTTTAAAGTATTACTTTACATTACCTGTGTTTGTCACAGCTGCTTGCGTTGCCTTTTGGATCGGTGTCCTGCTGCTGCTCCAGTTGACAGATGACAGCTTTCTAGTAGGTTTTGTTAATAAGTGTTTTTGTTTGTGTTTTCTCTCTCTCTCTCTCTCTCTCTCTCTCTCTCCCTACCTCCAGAGGGTGCAATGAAAGTATTGCATGTGTGGACTGGGATTACAGCATGCTTTTGTATGTATCTGCATATGTCCATGTGATGGCCTCTGCACCAATTGTTAGCCAGCATTTGCTAATTGCATGCAACCAGTTGTGTACTGATTGCAGTTCTCACTGTGATTTCAGGACAGTGCTATAAAAAGGTATGTGAGATAGGCGTAGCCCTTTCAGATTTTAAGGGCAGGGACCATGCTGGTATGCTGTGGACACTGTTCTGTGAGTGTAAAGGTTAGTATCTCTCTCATATTTCCAGCTGTGTTGTAGATTAACATTTCTCCATTCATTTCTCCAGTTTCCTGTACTAAGTGTGTATGCACACTGACACCTAAGACTACTACTACTGTTAATGTGGGTGTGTGTGCTTTACTGTGGGACATGTGGTGTAACTGGTATATAGCAGTGGCTCTTGCACTTTGTTGCTATGGCTTCAATATTTGCCCTTTACATTCACTACTTGTATGCCTGCTAGGTGTCTTGACTGTAGTGTGTTGCTGTGGCTTTCCTATCTTCCATGTACATTCACACCTTGGAATGCTTGCTATATCTGATAGGGTGTTACTGCATGCAGTGTGGTCTGGCCATGGTGTTGGCCTTGAAATCTATTAGGGTATTTGAGTATGCTGCTGAGCAGGCCCCAGAGACTCTCAGGTGCATCTTTTATCTGCCTCATGGAATGGTACATATCAGTGGGGTACACCCATTAAATTGTCTGGTATTCTGCAGTTGTGACTGTGGGTTAGCATGAGCCTATGTACTGCTACACTATTTCTGCCGTGCAAGTGGTGCATACTTTTAGTACTTCATAGTTACCATTGCATGTGTTGTAACACCTTTCTGCCTACTGTTTGTACATTTCACAGGGAGTCTGTGGGGCATCCCTATAACTCAGTCACTGTTGCTATGTCTAGGCTCTTAACTATTCAAATATGGCAGTGTCATACCTCTCAAGTGTACAGATATTTGCAGGATGTCCACATTTTTGCCTCATATTTTGGTCCATATCTCATAAAACAGCTTTTTCTGGAAAATCACTCAGGGCTCAAGTCAGACTATAGTGACAAACATTTCAGTTTCAGACTTCGTACCCTTCCAAAAATCCAAAATAATGCAAAATCTGTTACTCTCTCAACTGTCTAAGTTTGTCGGAGCAATATTTGAAATGTGTCCCTGTTTTTTGGGCCTTTGCTGTACATTTTTTATTACTTAGTCCAGATGTCTTGCTGTAAGAGGTTGTGGGGTATGGGCAGTGATTATCCTGCTGTGAGTATGTGTGTGGCTTGCAAGGTGCTACAGTGACATTATTACCTACTAGCTACCAACTAGCATGGCTGTTTCTGTTCACACACTACTATTATAGAAATCCACTACGTTTGACAGTAAATATACATGACATGCTTTGTGTACTACACATACTATATTCCCTTTACATTCATTCCTACTATTGCATGACATATTTATTGTAGCACAATGCTCTTGTATAGCAGTCATGGCTTAGTGGTAAGTCATGCAGACTACTGTTTCCAAGGTCCTGGGTTCGGGACTGACAGTGGGATTTTATTTTGCTTTTGAACAGACTACAGGCCTTGTCATTCAAAGTGACTAAGGCACTTTTAAGCAGTTGTAAGCAGGTTAGCGCTGGTTTGCGCAGAGCTCACGCATGCGCACTGGCGTTTAGCTCCGCGCACACAAGCGCAAACCCGCTTACTACTGCTTAAAAGTGCTTACTCTTGCGCTCACCCGCGCTAAATTTGGAGACAGGAAAGTGGTGAAAAGGGGGTCACAAAGAGAGTAGGACAGTAGGGAAACAAGCTCAGGTTTTGCAGGAGGGATGTAGGTAAGGCCCATAGCTGCCCATTTCTTCATCAGCAACAGCTGTGCATATGTTTGTAATTTGGTGTGACATTTGAAACCTTCCACCCCTGAGAGAGGTGTAAGGACAACAATAATACTTGTTGTACAGCCAATTGTAATTGACAGTTTACATGTCCAGCAGACATGTGTACAAAATGGGCAGCTATGTATGGGGCGTAATTTTTTTGTGGGTACAGAGTGCCCTTTTTTTTTTTTTTCAGGTGAGAGTGGTATGTCAGGTACAGGAAGTCGGTATAGCTGGGGAGGTAGGTTGGGTAGGTTAACAGACAAGACAAACAAGACGCATATAGGGGCGGTGTGTGACACATGTGGGGGGGGTTACACAATTGACGGGGATGGACGTTTGGATATCTTGAGCCCATGAGCCCACAGATGGCAACAGTGGAACTGAGATCCCCACCCATGGGCAGTTGCCACTGTGCCTTCACTGTCCAGGACGGGGCTGTGCTGGGGGCTGTGTAGGCCGGGCAGCAGGCATGCCCGTGAGTTGTGCCACCCATGCCTCAAGCTGGCGTAGGGACCCAAGCACAGCTTGCCGGATCTCCCTACGCACCACAGTCAGGACACTACGGAGGGTGAGCAGATGTTCTCCTCTGGCCACGCTTGCAGAGGGGGGACGAGCCCCATCCCCTGCAGTGCTTCCACCCGCAGGTGGCACAGGGCCACTGGAGGAGGGACCGGCCTGGGCACTACTGCCAGGTGCACTCGACAGCTGAGGAGGGAGAGGTGGGTCCGCTGGAACCCGCCTTCCCTATTGTCCTATGTTTTGCATTATGTTATGACAGTTTGGGTTAGTAACGTGCAATACCATTCACAATTAGTTGTAACAGCATGCATTAGTATTCCCATTAACCAAACACCCATATATTCAAGCCAGTGAACAGCAAGCATAACACATGCATAATTTGAGCAGCAATACACAATCCAACAACATGCAGGGTTGATTGATGACAACAGGCCATCAGGTTTGGATGTATGAATAGGGCAGATGCATCAATGTACATGCAAATATGTATGAACCAACAGGACAAATGTCCAGGGGTGTTAATTGTGATTGCACATACCAATTTCATGTGGAATGGATTATATGTGGTTATAGGGTAAGGTGAAGAAAATTTAATTAACAACTTCAAATACCAATACATATGCTGTACATTTCTACTAGCTGCAGATATATACACACTACAGTTCTGCCTACAGTTTCCTATGTGATAACTACTTCAGGTTGGTGATAGGAATGTTACTGCTACATCAATATACATTTCATTTTTATTCATACACATTCATATCTGGCTCTGTTCAGCTACGTCATCCTGCTACATTTGCTTTATATAGCTACAGACAACTGTGGATGTTTGGTATTTCAGACAACCATACTATCTTCATATTATAGACTGAGAGCAACATATCCAGGTTTTGGGACACACATTCCAGCTGCAGTACCGTTTTCAACACATGTTACTGTTTGGTTCTGCCTGTCACATTCATTTCATTCTGTACTGACTGCAGTATACTTTATTCAGGAGTTATTACTACTTTATTGGTGGATTCATACCTCTTTTTCACACTCTCTCACTTGTTTATTTTTACATTTCAGGATGGTACTTAATTCTAGGCTTTATTGACATGTTTTACCTGTAGTTATAACAATCCTTTCCAACAGTCTCACTTCTGTCATGTTTCTGTATTTCAACAGGGATATATTTCACACATGTGTTTTACTCAGCTTCTGCAGCTGTACTTTTCAGCCTGCTGCAGGTTATGTACTATTATATTACAGGTGGGACAACTTTATTTCAGACTTGTTTCATTTTTATGTTTGGATTATAGGTTGCATCACACTTTTGTAATCAAGCAATACTTGCAAACCCTCTTACACTGTTACTTGCACATTTTATTAATTAGTGACTACACTGCACTCTTTTGCTGTCATACTTATATATTTATTTGTAGTTACAGGGATAGAATTACTGACCTGCCTGGTGGCGCAACCGCACCAGCCTATCGCCATAGGCTCGACGGTTCGCAGAACGGACACCTGCAGCTGTAATATAAATAAAGTAATATTTGAATACACATCTCCATAATATCAGCTAGGTTAATTTCTTACATAAATAATTACATATAACTTACTCAGTAGTGGGGCGTTGGTCATTTGCCGGGCCTCCTGGATCCAACGGTTCAGTTGGTCCTGCTTCCATCTCTTCAGGTCCACATGGTGGTGACGGACCTGCTCACCAGTCCTTGGTATTCCTGTGGCACTGGTGAGATCATGAGCCAACCGGTCCCACACCTCAGCCCTATATGCTCCCCACAGGACCTGGCCCTGCATGAGTAGGGCCTCATGATTATGGACGAGGAGCCAAACCATATATTTGGACTCCTCAATGCCCAACCTCTGTGCTTGGAAGCAACTACCCTCACCTACACCTGACATCCTGGCTGCAAGTCGGTTCTACAATCGGTTATGCTGTGTATTCCCTCCTATGGGGCTTATATATGCCGTTTTTCCCGCACTTATCTGTGATTGGCCATTTTGGAATTGTATCAGCTTCACAAAACCTGCTTTGTCATGCTCCTCTTTCTATTCATTCCTATATATATGCTATTACTGCATTTCTAAGTGCAACTGTCATGGTTTAGTGGTTCAGTACTTTGACTATGGTGCATGGTATCCTGGGTTCAAACCTGGCAATTGCTTTTTATATTTTATGACTGTCTACACAGGCTAGGAAGTGTGTCTGTATAAAGGCAGTTTTGATACAGCTTGCTCAACGTTGCCCGTCAGCTTGTTGGCACGGTGCGCAGCTCCGTGCAAACGGGTTACACCGGTTTACGTGTGGTTCGGCTGTCAGCACGCATATTACGCTCAGCTCAGCTATGGGCACACAGTCTCAGCTTGTTAAAATGCTGCTCAACCCCGGGCACTCATTCTACACCTATTAAACCACTGCTCACCTACGGGCACTCATTCTACACCTGTTAAAACACTGCTCACCTACGGGCACTCATTTTACAACTGTTAAACCACTGCTCACCTACAGGCAGATATCCTCAACTTGTTAGACTGTAGCTCAGCTATGGGCACATCTCACATTTTTTTTTTATTTTTTTATCTCACATTTCTTCAAAATACATGGCCCATTTCATTACATTTTACATAAAATATAATTTTATATATGTACATATATGTCAGGGACTTGTTTCGTGCTTATTTCACTAAAAATAAAAATTGATGTTGTGGGGGCTTGAACCATGACTGCTTCCTCTTCAGCCGACGTCTCTACCGCTACGCTATTGCTTCTTGGCTTACTTTGCATATTTAGTTCTTATATGCTTTTCCACTGACTGCTAACTGTGGTTAAGCGACGGGCACGCCCGCGCAAATGAGCGCACTCACGGGCAAACATCTTTACAACTTAAAAAAAATATATAAGATGTTCATTTATACATTTTATGTTCATAGTCTGGGGAGGCATGTGTTGTGTTGTGTTTATTCACATTTACACGGACTCTGTCGTGGGGGTTTACTTTCGGGACTTTTACTCTTTTGGGGGCGTGTCCGTTTGCAGGGCTTGCCCTACAGACACGCCCCCTACTGTCTTCCACGGACCGTGTTAGCCTTAGGTGTGATTCAGCATGCCCTCATGCATATGCATGACATGCTGACGTCACACCGTTTTACTGCAGCCTCCATGTAAGCCTTGTAACTCTTAC
>NC_056725.1:361984184-362151684 GCF_019279795.1 Protopterus annectens
TGAGTTATAGTAAAGTATGTGTTTGGGACACAAGTTTTAACACAGAGTATTATGCTACTGTTAAGTAGATTTTCAAAAACATTTAAATAAATGTTTCATTTTCTATGCCTTCTAAAATAAGATATTTACGTGCTACAAGAAACTACATCATCTAAACTCATCATAACTGACACATTTTATGAATAGAGTATTTTTCCTGTATCTGTGGTGTGTCAGTGTGATAACCTTGTCAATGTTTATACTAACTGCTTTCAGTTTCTCTGTGAAAATTCTGTGAGTGAAGCTTCTGAGGAAACTCATGGACACTGTGCATGAGACAGCCCACATCCCAGATTGTCTCCCTTAACATTTTGGTGGGAAACTTATTAAAACTTGTGGCAAACATTCATTTTGTCAATAGAGTAAAATATTGTATTCATAGAAATTATTATAAATCATATTGGATAGTTATGCAGATTCTCAGAAAAAAAAGCCATCACACTCACACACACACACACACATACACACACACACACACACACACACACACACACACACACACACACACACACACACACACACACACACATATATATATATATATATCTGATCTCACTGAGTTGTGTCTTTGTAGAGCACTATCCTACTTGCTGTCCCTAGAATAAATCTGTCTGCTTTATACAAAATAATGCACAGCAAACACATATTGGTAACCAGATTTTACAATCATGCTAACCTACTGCTTTAAAATATATCACATGACATTTCTTCCAGAATAGAGTTATAAGATTATTTATGTTTGTCAATCAGATGAATTAAATGAGTTATAGTAAAGTATATGTTTGGAACACAATTTTTAACACAGATTATTATGCTGCTGTTAAGTAGATTTTCAAAAACATTTAAATAAATGTTTCATTTTTTATGCCTTCTAAAATAAGACATTTACTTACTACAAGAAACTACATCATTTAAACTCATTATAACTGACATATTTTATGAACAGAGTATTTTTCCTGAATCTGTGGTGTGTCAGTGTGATAACCTTGTCAATGTTTATACTAACTGCTTTCAGTTTCTCTGTGAGAATTCTGTGATTTGAAGATTCTGAGGTAACTCAAGGACATTGTGCATAAAACAGCCCACATCCCAGATTGTCTCTCTTAACATTTTGGCGGGAAACTTATTAAAAACTAGTGACAAACATTCATTTAGCAGTGTAAATGCATCTAAACATGACAGAACCTCCACAATGTATTCCACAGATCATCACAGCCTCTATGCAAGTGCAATTAAACTCAAAATTACCAACAAGCAATAAAACTCAGCATTCTTCTCCCAACTCAATTTTCATACAAATACTATTATTCACTGTGCCCACACAGTCAAAAGCATTTCTATATATTAATAAAGAAAAGAAAAAGAGTAGAAAATAAAAGGGAGTGAGGCAGAAATAAAAATGTAAGAGAAAGCTGTAAGAAGTATATACAATGGAATGTTACTTACTGTTTATATTAATAGAATAAAACATATTATTTACTCTTATTTAGTTCTGATTATTATTAGTTAAAGCATGACAGATTATTTACAAACAAGCATAAGCAGTATAATCAAGAAAGTATAATTAGAAATAGCATTTGAAGAACTTATAAACTTTTACAAGAAATAAATATGTTATTATTCTATTAATGATATTTTCATTACTGTTCTCTCCTGCCCTCCCACACCCTTTACCCACTACATAATTTAAATAGAATGTCATTGTTTAAACAAAGAAAATAATAAAAGAAGAAGGAAAAAAAAGATAAAGATAAAAAAATGTATCAAATTACTAACCTTACTTTTTTCAAAAAGAAAAACAAATCGAGTCACAGCCTGCCATTAAATCCTCAGGCATTTTGACTGGTTATGAAACAAAACATTTCTTTGCACATAGAGAATAACTTTGATTAAATCTTTTCCAAAATATTTGTGGCTTTCTGGAAATGCAGGAACTATATTCAAAAAGATTAATAATGAACTAAAATGATGAGAGAGAAAAAAAACATATAACAAATCATTTGTTTTTTAGTCTCTTCTTCTTCTCTGAAGTCTTCCAGGAAGCTTCAGTTGCCAATCTCTTTAATGAAGAACTAGCCCATTCCATTTCTTCTATTTTATCCAAAATCCTTTTTTCTTTGACAAACAGTAAAGCAGAGTCTAAATCATCGAAGACCTTAGGACCATCAGGAAGGAAGATTTTAAGCTTGGCAGGAAACATAAGGTATGTTTTAAACTGTGCTTTTTTAAGCTCCCTTATTAGTGGCAGAAAAACTTTTCTTTTAGCAATTACCATTCAAGACAAATCTGAGTTCATAATTATTTCTCAAAGATTTGTTAAGTATGTGGGGGGATTATTTGCTAAGGGAATTTATTTTCTATTTTGCCCTATTTTTTTCTTTTATTGAATATTGATTTGCACTGATGAAGACTGGAAAGAAGGGAACATTTTATTTATGAACAAGTTTAATTTCACTCTTAGTTAACTCATTACATCCAAGTGACACCTCCAGGTGCATCTGCAGTTAACTCCTACTGACGCCTGCAGGCATCAAATATTGCTTGTCCATATTTGCATTAGTAATTCCAAAAATCATGCTATATGCAAGGTTTTAAAATATTTTATTTTAAAGCTTACACAGTAGCAAACTCAACTGCATTAATATTTGACTTCTGTCTAGTGCAGGTAAATAGATATTAACTGTTGTTTTTATGATATTAATTTATATAGATATAATTTTCAAATTTCCAAATAGCTCAGCAACCATGTAACACAGTCAAAACTCTTTAGCCTCATACGGAAGCTCTCAGGTAGATGAATAAAATGCTGCTAACAATATGTGAGTAACTTGAGTGGTTGCTGAGATATCGTAAGTTGTTTACAACATATTGCAAATGTAACAGTTATTGTGTTTACTGTGACTTACAAAATTCAGTTTAAGACCTAGAACCTAAAGACTGCTACCACTATAAAAATTGTTTGTGCTGAAGAGTTTGCCATTTACACTTCTTTCATAACTCCTATGGTTCAAGAGATATGAACATTTGTTTGAAATGCAAGGACATAATTTGATTCTGTCAAAAGGCTTAGGCTCTGCCCATTGGAAATCACAGTCCAAACTTCCTAAGCTGCATTGGAGTGAATGAGTTAAGATGACATCATGAACTATGTTAATTGCAGAGACTTTCTTTGGAGGGGACAGAAAGATAGTGACGCTAGTATTTTATATTTTTATATACATATATATATATATATATATATATATACATATACATATATATATATATATATATATATATATATATATATATATATATATAGATAGTTAAACTTCAAAACATCTAAAACTCATAAAATCTAAATTCAAGACATCAAGCCAACAACATTTAAAACCCAAAACATCTAAAACTCATAACATCAAATTTCATAACATAGAAACTTTGCATCACAACATTGAACACTACAAATCACATGAAAATAACATCTCCTCCACCTATAACTACACCAAACTAACAAACACACGTTTTACTACATTTCTGCAGGGGGGCAAGCCCCCCCACCCCCCATAAATTAAATATACTAACTCTGTGATTGCACTACAGTGGGAAAAAAGTTAATTTCCTACCCCCACTGTATCGCAATCAGCATAAATAATGTACACATAATGTCTATATCACTTACCTCTATGGCCTAAAAACCACATACAGAGTGGCAAAATAAACACTATATTAATAGTATAAATTCCTACACTATATAAATAATAACTATATAAATAAAAACTACAATATCTCATACTGATACCACAAGAATAACAGATTAAATTATAACATTTGCACGTTTCCTGATACACTGTTCCATATTATACATTTTCAATGTTATGAAATTCGATGTTATGCATTTTAGATGCTTTGGGTTTTAGATGTTGTGGTCTTGATGTTTTAAATTTAGATGTTATGAGTTTTAGATGTTTTGAAGTGTAACCTATATATATATATATATATATATATATATATATATATATATATATATATATATATAATTATATATATGTATACACACACACACACACACACACACACACACACACACACACACACACACACACACACACACACACACACACACACACACATATTTTCCCACACCTTACTGTTTTGCAAAGTACTTGTTCCTAATTGTGTTTAACAAGTCAAGTAATTTGATATATGAGAATGTTTACTGGCTGGTAAGAGGTTTGCCGGGTTATTTGGGTAATTTAAAATCCTCCATGAGAATTATGGTTACATTAAATTTTCACATTTTGGAGTATTTTCAAGAAACCATTGTGCTCTGTACTAGAAACAGACAAAATGATTACATTTCAAAACTGTTAGTGTGACTAACTCGTTTTATTATTAGTTGTAGACCTAGTATGTTTTCTTTATGTTTTCTCTGAGATGTGCCTTTGAAATTATAGGTACCCTGCACAATATGCTATTATATCTGTAATATTAATACGTTTGAATGTTTAATTGCATTTTGAAATTATGTATTTAATTTGTATATAAAAATTGTCCTTCCCTGTCTGTTTGGTTTCTAGATTACCTTTGCTTCTAAATGACCTTGTAGAAGGGTGACTTACACTTGAGAGTTACTTTTGCTGAGATTTAACATTAAGACGTTCCAGGATCATCCATTGTATGGCAGAAGGTGTTTGCCTAGTCTGCTAGAGTTGGGAAGCACTCCAGGGAGCTCAAAATGTAGTTTCTATTAGCCAGAGGGCACAGGAGTTAGTTTTCAACATTTTTATGGCTGCTATAAATGAGACATGTTTGCACAGAGCTGCTCACCACTTAGAAAGACTCAGTAGTGCCCTCTACAATAGCCAATGCTTACACAGTACAATTTATCTATAAAACTAGTAGTTAGCACTTTAAACTGTAATACAATATTAGTATGTGGAACAGGACTAGTACCAGATCATAGAACTATTTAACATCTCATCAATTATCTCATATTCTTAGACAATCGTTTAATCCTTAAAGAAATGAATGCAACATGTGAGAGATGTACACACAACTGCCTTGGAGAGAAAAAATTCACTTACAAATAAGGTGATTAAGGACACACACATACTACACCATTCACACATACTGCTTACCACAACCACAAACCTTCTTACGTTGAGGCACTAAAGAAACCTTCCCAAACCTCAAAGACCTCCAAAGTCATCAAGTAGCAGCACCAATCTTCAGCAATTGCTAAAGCACACACCAAAAGCAACACCAAACACCACACAGTAGCCTACAGCCAATGGTTCCCCAAGAACAAAGCCCATAAGGCAAGCAAACACTTCATTTAACACTCCTGTCATAGGGGATTCTATTGCATGACACACAGATGGCCCTCTCACTAGGCTAGAAATGGAGAAGATACTGATTAGTTCCCTATCTGGAGTCAGGCTCCACAATATCACTCATGCAATCAAGTCACTATACCACAGGTACCAATATGATTCTTCTATAGTCCATGAAAGTGTAAATAACCTGAGATGTTCCTAACTGGACCATGTGAAAAGAAACATTATGGATCTCTCTGACTATGTGTCACAGATAGGTATGTGCCTTGTATTGAGCAGCATTCTACCTTCACCAAAGATGATGCTGCAGTATGAATAAAAAATATTGATTTTAATAATTGACTTAGTTTCTGATTTCATTCAAGGCGGCTCCATTATCTGGCACTGTGATGGATCTTTTGCAAATCTGCAAAACAAGCAGCACAACAACACTATATCCAAGGATTTGGACTTTGTTTGTGACATAAAAAGAGCATGCTGGAGAGAGTAATATTTGTCCCAAATGGTCCCTGTGCTGCAGAATGGGCAGCCCATGCATATGACACAGAGTTCATACCTGAACGTATTAAATTGAAACCTTGACCATTGGATAAGTAATCACAAATCCACTCCCTGGTCTGTACCCAAGTCTCTGATGGATAGGGGTTGACCATACTTAAAATAATCAGTAACTAACATACTCCCCCCCCCCCAACTAACATATGTCCTTACTAAGATACTTCTCTAAATACCTGCCCAAAGTACTCAAGAACAAAATTGATTGTGTTGCTTGGCTAGGCTTATAAAGGCCCTGGTGTTCTATAGCCTACTAATACCCTATAAATCTTTGAACCTGGGAGGCACATCATAGAGTCTGTGCTATACATTTTAGATCAGTAAAAAAGGTTTCATTTATAGTGAGGATATCAACAGTCATCATATGGAGAAAAGACTCTAAATAACCACTTTTGTTTTCGGCAATTCAAAAATTTTAGAAAAGGAACCTTTTTTCCTCATTTTACATGTTGTGTGTTTTTCATTTGTTTTCATGAGGAAGTCCAAAAAAGCACAGCAGAAACACAAACGTTCCAGTGCTGCATTTGTACTACACTGAAAAATTTGTGGAAAGTGGAAAGCTTTCTAGCTGCTTAGACATTTCATTTTAGGCTGTTATGTGCTGAATATTACATTTGTACCATGTTCTAAACCACTGACTGAATACTAGTATTTTTTTATCAGTACAAAGGTGCCATAAAATGTAATGGCATACCTGCACTTTGAGATATGATTTTACACTACTTGCTATAATATTCAACATTCCAACAATATTCTGCTGAGCATCCAGGTGGGAACTCCTCCATAGACTGTACATGTCAAGCGGTAGATATGCTCAATGCTTAGTTCCAGTTTTCTTTAGCTTACATCTGATATTCAAGGTGTTGTCAATGTGAAGTTAATTTTCTATTAATATTAAGTTATGCAGCTTGAGAAAATGCTCATATGTTGTGTCTTTTAAAGTTAGTTCATTTAATATCTCCATACGTAATCTTAAGTAAGTTTTCCTAATTAAAAATTAAAAAAAATGTATACTGTTAACCAAAACCTAGTTTTACCTTTTTCAAAAGTGCACTAAATTGTTGTTTTATCTTACTTTATTTAAAAATTACAGAAAACATTGTATCAAAGAAAGATACAGAAAACAGTTGCTATTACATGAAACAAAATGCTACTACACGAGTATGTATAAGAACTCTTTCAGACCATGTGCAGATAGATTTTTCCCCACAGCTGATAAATGCTACTGCAGAATCCAAGCAACAGTGAAATAAATTGGTATCACAGAAGTGCACAATACGTCAGTACTGCCTGAGGCTCCTCCCACACAAGGAAGCAACAGCTAGATTGTGTCTTTTAAGGAGCCTTTGAAGTTTTTGCAATATAAGAATCAACCATTCTAAGTGATACCTGTTGGAGAAAGCAATTAGTAGGCAGACGATAGAACTGCTTTAATCTTAAACACAATAGCATTTATTCAGCTGTCCAAGTAAAGCTTTCACTCTGTAACAAATAAGTCTTTAACAAGTTCGATACTTCAGATGAAAAAAGACTTATAGTCTCTAGATAAACAGAGTTTTTGAAAATCTCCATTTTCCAAAGTTGCAGCACCCCTGTGCACACCTCCTCTCCACTTTCCTGCAGTCACACACTTTTAACAAACCAGAGAAAATATACCAGGTTTATTCAAGTAGCAATGTGTTCTGAAAGATGACTGAGGGAAATAAATCTTTCTGACAAAGCAACATATTTTTTTCAGAAGTGTATCTGCTATAGAACTATCTTTAAGTGTGTAGCTTACAAGATCACTTGTAACCCCTAGCAACTAAAGTAATAATTCTTTGAAAATATAGTGGTGCTATGGCTATTAGACTTCTTTTAATGGCTTTTAATGGTTTCTATCAGATCCAACCCCCCCAACCCCAAGAAGCTGGTTAAGAACAGGTAGCTTACATCCTTCTAAGTTGAGAACTGCTGATTGAGGGCTCAGTGTCTGTTATTCTAAAAGTGTATTAATTCTAGTTTAAGCACTTGGGCTTCAGGCCAGTTATTTTACATTAAGAGGGTTCATGGTCTGCACTCTTGTGGGAGGAGAAGCTGGACTCTGCCCTTCTGAGCTGGGAATTTCTGGTTAAAGGCTTATAGTGCCTGCATATTTGAACTGCTTCTTACTGAAATTGGTACACCTTGTTTGCTGTAGCATAGACTAGATCCAGGCCTGCTGAATCTAGCTTTGTTTGTATAACTTGAGCACTAATCCAGGCATTCTTTAAAGTATTCAATTGTATTTATTACTGCTTGGTAGTAACTTGATTAAAGTGTAGCTATCATTCTAAGTCTTTTGGATTAAGCACTTGGGCTTCAGACCAGTTGTTTTACATTAGGAAGGTTTGTGGCCTACACTGTGGTGGCAGGACAGGTAGCTTACATCCTTCTAAGTTGGGAACTGCTGATTGAGGGCTCAGTGTCTGTTATTCTAAAAGTGTATTAGTTCTGGTTTAAGCACTTGGGCTTCAGGCCAGTTATTTTACATTAAGAAGGTTCGTGGTCTGCTCTCTTGTGGGAGGAGAGGCTGGACTCTGCCCTTCTGAGCTGGGAATTTCTGGTTAAAGGCTTATAGTGCCTGCATATTTGAACTGTTTCTTACTGAAATTGGTACACCTTGTTTGCTGTAGCATTGACTAGATCCAGGCCTGCTGAATCTAGCTTTGTTTGTATGCTTGTTGTTTGTTTGCTTGTTATTTCCCTGAAATGCTAATTCCACCTAAAACATGGCTTTTCAGCGCTTCTGTGAATCCCTAGTGATATCTGCATTGCTTACTGTACTTATTTCCTTGTTTCACTTGAAAGAAAGTTACTGTTTGTCGTTTTTGCATTTAAGTTACCTGTAACACATTGCATTTAAGTTACCTGGCACTTGCTCAGTAAAGCAATTATATAAGTCAGCACTAAAAAATTAAAAGCACTACACCCTCACAAACTCCCCTTGAGTACCTTGTTCCCCATTGGCCCTTTTTTCAATTATAAAGGAATTCCCAATACTATTCTAGCATGTCCAAAGGTCAGTTGTCAATCTCCTCTCCGGTCCAGCTGGTGAATCTGGAAATCTTGAGGCAATGTTACAACTGCCTCATGTACACAGACAGCCCTCTCCTCCTCCCAACAAATTCCAACACATGTGAGAGATGCAACCATATAGCCAAACTGGAGGCTAAGCTCTCTCAACTCAGTACTGGCATAACCAGTCAGGAGGAGAAGGAAACCACACTCACTACAATTCCATCTCACATAGACCTACCACGACAGCAAACCAAACACATAAACACAAAAAAAATACTCGGAGGCTCTAAATAAAAATCTGCCTAAGCAGCAGAGACCTCCAAAGCAGACACCCAAGCAACTGCTACCCCAAAACAAAACACGTGCAAAAACATAGCTCACAAAGCCAGTGTGCCGAACAGTCACAGCCCTTAAGGCTAAACAACACACCTGAAACACTTGTAATCGGTGACTCTATCATTAGGCACACTGATGTCCCGCTCACCAGGCTGAACAAGGAGAAGGTCATGGTGAGCTGCCTGTCAGACACTAGGATCCGCCACATAACACAAGCACTCAGGTCACTCCAAGGCAAGTACAAATATGACTCAGTCATTGTCCATGCTGGTGTGAATGACCTGAGACGTACCTCCCTGGACTACATGAAAAGAGACATAGAGGAGCTCTCTGAGCATGTAGCCCAGGCCTGTATGACCGTGACCTTGAGTAGCATCTTACCCTCACCAAGAATGATGCCACAATATGAAGAAAGGTAATCAATTTCAATAATTGGCTTAAGTATTGGTGTCATTCAAAGGGGAACCAATGCCTGTCAGCCTGGGATGACATGCTTGACCAGCCATGATGCTTCGCTAGGGACAGCTTGCACCTGTCACCCCTGGGCTTTCGGATATTAGGCAAGGTTCAAAAGACAAACCCACCTCCATAGGTATCACAAGGGCTAAGAAACTAAGAGTAATGCTACTCAACGCCAGAAGTCTAAATCTCAAGATGCATGCACTCGAAACTCTCTTTAGCATGGAGAACATCGATATCTGTGCAGTAACAGAAACCTGGTTCAAGGCACCAGAGAGCACCCCAGCACTACCAGGTTATACCTCATACCATGCTTTTCGGCCCCAAAACTTGGACCGAACCACAAAAGGAGGGGGAGTATCAATATTCGTCAAAGATACCCACACCTCCAGGTTGGTGGCACAGCACAAAGCATCAGAGACTATTCATGTGCAACTAACAGTGGGTAAAACTGCCTTCCAGTTTATAGCCTGCTACAGACCACCCTCCCAAACCCAGGAACCCCACTCGGCCATCCTGAGAACACTGGAAAATATGAAGGTCTCTCCAAACACCATTATATTGGGCGACTTCAACTACCAAAACATAGACTGGGAGCATTACTCTAGCTCCAACACCCTAGCCCAAAGGTTCCTTGAATTTATAAACTCAAATGCTATAGAACAACTTGTTACCACTCCCACAAGAGGGGAAACATACTGGACCTGATCATCACCAACATGGGGACTCTATGCTCCAGACCAGAAGTGTATCCCTCACTGGTAAGATCAGACCATAAGCTAATCTCACTGGATATTCACATCCCGACTCCACCCCCTGCCCAGAAAACCACAGTGAAAAACTTCTCTAAAGCAAATTTCACACTCCTCAAAACCGAGGTGGAATCCTTCAAAGCCCCCGGGCCTGTGGAAAATACGGCCCAGACTGCAGAATCCTTTATAAACGCATTTTATGAACACCTTCAGGAATGCATGGATCATGCAATCCCAAATAAAACCAAGACCCAATCCTCCAAAGGCAGACGTCCTGTCTGGTGGACCCCAGCCATAAACAAACTATACAATAGAAGGAGGAAGCTACTACATGATAGAGCAAAATCCCAAAAAGGGAAGGCATCTCTGAACAGTATTAGCAAAAAACTACGGGCACTCATAAAATCGTCTAAGGCCAGCTTCAAGAGAAAAATTGCACGGGACACTAAGGATAATCACAAGGCTTTCTTTAGTTATGTTAGGAACCTGGGTGGGAATTCCCAGATATGCTCAGAATTAGTCCAAAATGACAAAAAATACACAGAACCCACAGACATTGCCAACATCCTAGCTGACAGGTTCAGCACAAACCCCCCCCCCTCCCCACCAAAAGGGCAAATATCTATCCCAGCAGAGTGCTGCCCCCCCTAACATCTCAGATGTTCAGGTAAGAGCCACCCTCTCCAATGCAAAAAACACAGCATCAATGGGACCAGACAGTGTCCCGGGCTGCGTCCTACATGACCTCCAAGAAGAGCTAAACCCAAACATAAAACTACTGTTCAATCTCAGCCTTACTACAGGATATGTACCCAAAGAGTGGCGTACAGCAACAGTGGTCCCTCTCCACAAAGGTGGTGCCTCAACGGATCCTGGAAACTATCGCCCCATAAGCCTGACTAGCTTGGTCTGCAAAGCTATGGAAAGGATCATCATGGACCTCATAAATAAAGATATTGGGGACCTACAGACACTGGATCCTACCCAGTTCGACTTTGTTAAGGGCAGATCCTGCTTCTTAAACCTGATTGATTTCTTTGAAACAGTCACCAAGGCCATTGTCGAGGGGAAGGTGGTCCACACAGCCTACCTGGACCTCGCAAAAGCCTTCGATACAATACCTCACTCGGGCATTATAGATAAGCTCACCAGCTTAAATATAAACCCCTATGTCACTAGATGGGTTGCAAACTGGCTCAAGGACAGAACCCACATGGTTAGAATTGCTGGAGCCATGTCAGACTCCAAACCAGTTACAAGTGGCGTCCCACAAGGCTCAGTCCTGAGACCTCTCTTGTTCGGTATATATTTCTCGGAGGTACAGGCAACACGGATGGACTGTGGCTGACCAAGTTCACAGATGACTGCAAACTGGGCACCATAATCGACTCTCCAGCCAACACAACCATCCTCCAAAAGGGCCTCATAGAAACAGACAACTGGTGCCAGAGCCATGGCCTCAAGTTAAATGCCAAAAAGTGTATAGTCATCCCCTTTGGCAAAAGCAAAGTGCCCACAAATTACCACATAGGTGGTCATCCATTAAGTACAGAAGAAGTAATTAGGGACCTGGGGACCCAAGTTGATAGCAATCTCTAATTTGACAACCACGTGGCCAAAGTGGTTAGAAAAACATTTTATATAGCCCACCTAATCATGAAGGGATTCACATCTAGATCAGGGGAGGTCATCGTGCCTCTTTACTCATCCCTCATCAGGCCCATAATTGAGTACAATGCCCCTTTTGGGATGTACCTTACCAGACACCTGCAGCAACTGGAAAGACCCCAAAAGTACCTCACCAAGAGGATCAAAGGGCTCAAATAGATGCCATATGCTGCCCAGTTAAAGAAACTCCAGCTCTACTCAGTGGCATACCGGCTACTCAGAGGCGATCTGTGCCTGACGTATAAAGCCATGTCCAACCTGGAATTAATGGACATGCTGCACCTCAGAAAATCCAAATCCCATCGAGCTACGCGCTCGAGAGACTTGAACCTCAGCACTGAAATAAATTGGACATGCTGGAGGGACAGATTCATAACCCAGAGGCTCCCTTCACTCTGGAATAAAATCCCAGTCCAGGTTAGGCAGAGTCCCTCATTGACTGTCTTCAAGAGGAATTTTGATGAGTGGATGGGAGATCGTAGGTTTACCCCGGGTATTACTTCTGTGTCACTGTTAGACAGAAGCACAGTATACTAACCTCGAAAAAGGGCATAGCAAAATTAATTTAAAATGGGTGGCGAAAGCCAAACACACTCTGGCTAGGCTTATAAATGCCCTAGTGCAGATAGCCTAGTATGAATCTATGAACCTATGAATCTCACATAATGTTCTATTAGTTTACTTTCTTAAGAAGAATGGAAAACATATAGCAATAAGTAAAGGAAGATTGTGTGACAAACTGTTTGCCCCTGCACTTGCCTACATCATTTGAGAGAATTAAATGGGTGAGTGAATTGTCTGGTAGAATAAGGAAAGAAACAGAAAAGTTAGGGACAATGGGAGGTAGGGAAGGGAGGAGGTGTTGAGGAAACATTTAAAGGATGGTGTGAGTTTTGAGCTGCCACTAGCCTATTCCTTTGGTGAAGCAGTCATGAGCATCAGCTGCTATCACCGATGTAGCTGATTTAAGAAAATAGGCAGAGGTCAGGAAGCACTCAATCCCCTTACTTATGTGAGATATAGTTTGTATTTTCTTTACCATGTGCTTTTTAAGCATTTTGACCTCTGTTTTGTCCTCTAAATCTCTGAAGTTTAGTGGGTTCAGATGAAATGAATATAGAAGAGTTCCTTTTCCACCTCATTACTCTGGTTATGTGGTGCAGGAGCCAACTATGTCTCAGAAGCTAGGGCTATCAGGGTGTGTGTGTGTGGGGGGGGGGAGATTCTTTCTTGAGGTATGGTTGGGAAGTTGGGTAGAGTATGTTGTCCATAGACAGGGCTATCAGTTTGTAAAGAAAGCGTCCATAGTCAGCAGTCTTGAAAATCATAATCCCAAGACCATAATATTGAAAGATCAAAATACTGAAGACCACAAAGTCTAAAAATATTGAATACTGAACCCCCCTTACTACTGCAATCAGAAACAAGAGCTAATAGGGGTTCTGCAGGGGGTGTGGACACAGGAATAAGTGATAATATGGATCCTGCAAGATGGCAAGACAAGGACTTTGATGTTGTGGTCTGCAGTATTTCATTTTTCAACATTATGGTTTTGGGATCTTGAAATTCAAGATTGTGGGATTGAATACTGTAATAGTAAACCTGGTACTTACATATTATCGCAACCAGATTTTTGCAATAATACCACTTGCTTACCAGTGTGTGATTGAAACCAGAAATGTATGCAGAATCACACAGGCAATGCTATCTTTCAGAAAGCACTTTGTTTAGGTAGGAAGAACAGTGTAATATCTGAAAAACGAGTGTTTGTTTGAAAGTATGCTGTGGTGCTTATTATTGCAACCAGATTTTTGCGATAATACTGCTTGCTTCCCAGTGTGTGATTGAAACCAGAAATGTATGCAGATTCACACAGGCAATGCTATCTTTCAGAAAAAAAACTTTATTTAGGTAGGAAGAACAGTGTAATATCTAAAAAATGTCCAAGATCTGCATATTTGTAGTCCTGCTTATCTCTGCTATTAAGGCAGTGTAGTGTTCCTCCAAGATCTGTGATGAACTATTTCAGGTGTGGGGCCATCGATTCCTTCTTCTATTTTTGCTGTTATGAGCAAGTTAGGCTGTGTATTAGTATGGTGGCCTTGCTGCAAAGGGGACAGACCCACTTTCATCTCAACTGTCTTCAAGAAGGAGTGGGACACATCTAGCTGTCACAGAGCTTAACTTCAGGTATAAAAAAGACAAGCTATCCTTTCTTCTTGCCATTAACTGCAGAGTATTTCTCTATGCCTTCCATTTACTGAGGATGATGAATTATCCATTGATTTTCAGGTTTAAAATCTTCAATCTTCATTTGCTTGCTTAATGACTCTAAGTAAGTCAATTCACCAGTTAGTGTGCCAGGATACATAGGAAAGGGAGTTGTATTTGCAGTCCATAGCTCTCAACTGCTGTTATTTAGGTATAATGCTGAGAGTTTCAGTTTCGGATTTTTTCCATGTTCCTCTTAGCATTTCTTCCAACTTCCTCATGAATACAGACCTGCTCAAGAGTATTTTATTAATAAATAAGCGAAAGAAACGTATACAAACATTCCTTACTAATAACAATGAGGCCTAGTACATGAAGACAGTACAGTTGTGTACTCTTACCATAAATGTAGATGTTCGAGTGTTCACTGTTGCAGTCATCACTGTAGGGTTCTTCCTGCCAGCAGCAGCCCCCAATCGGCCAGAATCCCAAAGTCTGGATCGGGCGCCAGCTGAGGTCGCATTTATCTTGACATCAATGCGCTGGAAGATATAAAGACCTCAGCTGACGCCATTTCCCCAGTTTTTCTTGCCCCAGATGTCAGGTGCCCAGAAAGAAAAGGCTAAAAAAGAAACCATGCCCAAAACCTCAGCAGCCAAAATACCTCATAACAGACAATACTCAAGGAAAAAATAAAAGAGGGGATAGGAGGGAGGGTAACCCAGACTGCAACAGTGAACACTCGAACATCTATATTTATGGTAAGAGTACACAACTGTACTATGTCCTTCGTGGTTCACTGTTGCAGTCATCACTGTAGGGTTGAGTCCCAAAGCTAAGAAAGGGTGGCTGGAGGAGAAACAGAGGGAGCGGTCACAAAACCTTGCAAAACTGCAGAAGCAAAACCTGCCCTGGATTTAGAATAGAGAGGAAGGTTGTAATGCTTAGAAAAAGTATGTACAGAACTCCAAGTAGCAGCTTCCAAAATATCCTTGGTAGGAACCCCACAAAGAAAAGCTGCTGAAGTAGCAGTAGCCCGGGTAGAATGAGTCCTAACATTAACAGGAATCGGATTGCCATGATAAGAACAGAACTTGATGCAATGGGCAATCCACTTGGAAATAGTTTGCTTAGTGATTGCTTTCCCCTGAACAGTAGGAGCATAAGCGACAAACAACTGATCAGATTTCCGGAATATCTTGGTCCTGTCCAGGTATAGACTAAGCTGTCTGTGCACATCTAGAGAGTGCAAAAGACTTTCTTCCTCACTTTGAGGATTAGGATAAAAGGTAGGCAAATGAATAGACTGATTCAAGGCCACTGCCGAAACCACCTTGGGCATGAATGTGGGATTAGTCCGTAGAGATACCCTGTCCTGATGAAAAATAAGGAAGGGTACCACAGCCATGAGTGCTTGCAATTCCGAAATTCTTCTAGTAGAGGTAATAGCTAAAAGAAAAGCAGTTTTCCAAGACAAAATTTTTAAATCCGTGGAAGCTGCAGGTTCAAAAGGAGACAAAGTTAATTTTTCCAAAACATAGTTAAGATCCCAAGTGGGAACAGGAGCCCTTATAGGAGGGCGAATATTCTTAGCCCTCTAAGAAATTGTTTAAGTAATGGATGAGAAAAAATCAGAGGATCCGTATCGTAATGTGCAGAAATAGCAGAAGCATGAAGCTTAACAGACGAAAAAGATAGGCCCGTATGTAATACCTCTGTGAGATACTGTAAAATCAGAGGAATGTTTGGAACAGAAGAATCACCACCCTGGACTTGACTCCAGGAGCAAAATCTTTTCCATTTTCCTGCATAAGATTTTCTAGTGCTGGGCCATCTAGCTTCAAGGATTACATCCAATACCTGTTTGGAAAGGGCAGAGGTATTTACAGACCCCTGGATCCACCAGGCAGCTAGATGCAGAGTCTCAACATGACTGTGCAGTATCCGGTCGTCCCATTGAGACAGTAGATGAGGGATATAAGGCAGAATCCAGGGAGGCTCCTGAACCAAGTTCATCAGAGTGGAATACCAGAACTGCCGAGGCCAACTTGGAGCGAGTAGAATCATGTGCGGTCTGTCCTGTTTTATCTTCAGAAGTACCCGAGGTAGAAGAGGAAAGGGAGGAAAAGCATATACTGAGAGGTGTTTCCAACTGAATGAGAGGGCATCCACTTTCCATGCTAGTTTGTAGTAGGTCCTTGTGCAGAATGTTGGAAGTTGATGATTCTGAGGGGATGCAAGCCTTTATAATCATCCTGAATATCCGAACATCTAACATCCATTCGTGTGGATCTGAAATGCATCTGCTCAATGCATCTGCCAGAGTGTTGTCTTTCCCTGGCAGGAATTGCGCCTGTAAGTCAACACTGCAGGTCAGAGCAGTGTACCAGAGATTCATGGCTAATCTGCACAGGGGGTAAGAGTGAGAGCCCCCCTGCTTGTTGATGTACCACATCACTGTAGTGTTGTCTGTCCGTATCAACAATTGTCCTGGTAGAAGAAGGTCCCTGAAGGCTATCAGGGTATTCTGTACAGCTAGCATCGCCTTCAAATTTATGTGCAGGTGCGTTTGCTCCTTCGTCCAAACACCCTGAAGACATCTCCTGGGCATGTGGGCTCCCCATGCATAATCTGAAGCATCCGTTGTCAGAACTTGGTTGGTCAGCAGAGGACAAAAAGGCTTCCCTTTGTTCTGTAGACAGGCTTCGGCCCACCAAAGAAACTCTTGCTGGAGACAAGGCAAAATCATGACCACTGTTTCCAAACTGTGGTAATGCTGAGACCAGACACTCTTGAGGTACCACTGCAGTTTCCTCATATGCAGCCTTGCATATGGTATTAGCAGAATGCAGGAGGCCATGTAACCCAAAGCCTGCAGAATTTTTCTTGCAGTCAGCTGTTTCATTGAAGCCAGGTGTCGGAAAAAAGAAG
The DNA here is from genome assembly GCF_019279795.1 of Protopterus annectens. Lineage (NCBI taxonomy): Eukaryota > Metazoa > Chordata > Ceratodontiformes > Protopteridae > Protopterus > Protopterus annectens. The sequence goes on from NC_056725.1 coordinate 362,001,493, forward strand.
CCAGTTGCACTTTTCTGTCTGGTGTCAAGGAAGCCATCTGGGTTAAAGTACTCAGAAGAGCACCCAGGAAAGGGATCTGTTGTGTGGGTACCAGGTTTGATTTCTTTAGATTCACTGTGAAACCGAGGCACTGAAGAAGATGCTGCACAAAGGCTAGATGCCGAAGTAGAGTGTCTTTGTCGTCAGCTTGAAGAAGACAATCGTCCAGATAATGGTAAATTTGGATCCCCTTCTGTCTGCAAAATGCCATTACTGGTGCCAGGCACTTTGTAAAGACCCTGGGTGCAGTAGATAAGCCAAAGGGCAGCACAGAGAACTGGTAATGTTTCAAGCCCACTTTGAAACGCAGATACCTTCTGCACTCTTGCCTTATAGGAATATGCAGGTAAGCTTCTTTTAAGTCCAAAGTCACCATCCAAGCGTTCTTGTCCAACATAGGCAGCAGCTGCTGCAGAGTGAGCATCTTGAATTTTGGTATATCTAGGAAGATGTTTAGTACAGAGTGGTCCAGGATTGGTCTCCACAAATTTTCCTTCCTGGGAACCAGGAAAAGTCTGGAATAAAAACCTTGCCCTATTTCTAAATTTGGCACCAATTCTATGGCCCTCATAGCCAGGAGGGACTGAACCTGCCATTGTGTCTCTGCCAACTGATGATTTGGCAGGTCTGGCCAACCATTTGGTTTTGGCAAAGTGTAGAAATGAAATCTGTAACCTCTTGAGACTATGTCCAGAAGCCATTTGTCCCGGGTTATGTGGTTCCAATTTTGATAAAAAAGAGAAATCCTTCCCCCCAAAGGAGTTTCCAGGAGATGAGCCCCTGGAACCAGAAAGGGAGAGTCATAAAGACTGTTTTTGGTAGGGTTGAGACTTATCTTCACCACCCTTGGGAGAGGGGGCACTCCACTGCCTATTCCTAAAATGGAACTGTGACTGTCCCCTACCTCTGGAACACCTGAATCTGCCTCTCGGTGACCTGTCCGAGCCTGGGAAGGACCAAGGTTTAGTTAGCCAGTGTCTGCTAAATCTAGGAGGTTGCACCTGTAGAAAATCCTTAACCGTCTGCATAGATTTGGCTTTGTCTTCCATTTTCTTCAATACCTCTTCAGCTTTGTACCCAAACAGAACATCGTGCTGCAAAGGGGCATCCAAATGTTTGGCTTTAATCTGATCCGGCAAGCTTTGATCCCTTAACCAAGCATGTCTTCTAATAACAGTGCCAGTTGTTGCAGCCCTACAAGAAGCTTCCAAAGAATCAAAACCACAATGCAGGGTATGTTTACCAACTTGTTCAATAGCATGCAATAAATCCTGTAACTCCTGATTATCCACACCAATAGACACAGCTGACATCTTTTGTTGAAATACAGACAAAAGGTATTGCTGATACTTCAGCATATGAAATTGACAGTTCAAAGCCCTAATAGACATTGTAGCAGAAGTATAAACCTTTTTACCCCATCTCTCCAAAGCCCTGGATACTCGGTCAAAGGAAATAGGATTTTTAGCAGAGGCCACTTTAACACCCTTAGGACCCTGAGAAATTGTTTCCGGATCAGGCGAAAGATTTTTAAAAAGAAATTTATGAGAATCTGGAACCGTATAATACCTATCTGGTTTGTCCAGAGTAGGGGGAAAAGAATCAGGAGAGAGAGAAGCTTCTGAAAAAACATCATCAACAATGTCCAATACAGGGGGAATAGCCAGAGGCTTATGCTGTGGGAGAAGAAGAAAATCCCTAAGCCTTTTCTTGGATTCAGAGAATTCCTGCCCTTCCCAGTGAAAATGCACCCTCATATCATGTAAAGTTTCACCAAAAGAATAATCCTCAGGAGGAGAGGCGGAAGGAAAGGAATCTTCAGCATCAGAATCCTCATAAAGAGGAAAAGAATAATCCTGCTCAAGGGAAGGAGCAGAAGAAACAGAAATTTGGTCTGAAGAATCATAATCAGTCTGTAATCTAGGCTTCTTGTCAGGAGGGGGATGAGAACCCCTGATCATAGTTAAGAGATCTTCAGCCATCCTAAGCATCTGCCTCTGAGGACCCTGATCAAAAGGTGCCTGTGCTAGCCACTTCACTTTAGCTGGAGCCTTAGACTTTGACTTAGCATGTAAACCTGAATTCACATTTACAGGAAGCTGTGAAGGCCTGAGAACTCCCTTAGAAGCCGGTACCTGCCTACCGGCTCCGGAACCAACTGAGGGAGCAGTATCCGAAGGTCCAGTCCCTGGCAATTCTGAAGGCCCCATCAGCTCCACACCTGAGTTGGTACAGGCAATTGGTTCAAAAGAGACGGACGACAGGGGCTGCAAAGGCACCTCACTGACAACCGACAAACCAGCAACTGGCAATAACTGAGTAACATCCTTTACTGTGGACCTCGGAGGCCTGTCTGCATCCCTGCGCCTCTTACACACCCCAGAAGCCAGAAAAGAGTCTGAAGACATGTTATAATTAAATCTTTTTCCAAAATAGTAAAAGGCAAAGTTATATCTATGCCTAATAGTACGCTGATTAAATCTAGCACAAAACACACAATTAGCAATGTCGTGGTCAGGACCCAGGCAGGGAATACAGTAAGAGTGAAAATCCCTATGAGGTATTTGCTTCCCAAAAGAAATACAATTATTAACTTTTTCTGACATCTGACTGGAGCAAGAAAAAGACCTCCCCAACGTGGTGCTTATCTGTAAAAAAAAAAAAAAAAAAAACGAAAATCCTGGGATTAGATCCAAAAACAAACAGGAACAGGCCGACCAGCATCAGTGAACTGCAAAGGGCACCGCACGGCAAGAAAAGCTGGGGAAATGGCATCAGCTGAGGTCTTTATACCTTCCGGCGCATTGACATCAGGATAAATGTGACTTCAGCTGGCGCCCGATCCAGACTTTGGGATTCTGGCCGATCGGGGGCTGCTGCTGGCAGGAAGAACCTTACAGTGATGACTGCAACAGTGAACCATGAAGGACATCTCCCCTTGAACTTTTGTTAGTCTGGTGGTTAGTGACATACCTCTCAGATTTCCAGGATTTGGAGGGACAACCCTAATTTTTCCTCATAATTTTGTTCTAGCCCTCCTAAATCTGGTAATAAAAGTTAGAGGTACTGATTTTGGGTTGGGGCTGTGTCATGGGTTACAATGGCATCTCATTTGAGAAGATACACATCAATTGTGGAGGCAGAGGACCTGGGAGTTAAGGATTTGACAGCAGCTTTGACTGAATATACATTTCTCTTACCTAATATTTGTCAGGAAAAACAAAACTGGCTGTTTTAAACAGAGGACATGAGACAATTAGGTCCTGGATTTCATTTATCTTTTGGCAGTAATGGTAGACTAGTGGCCACAACTGCATTTTCTCTGTTTGCATATTTCTTGACTATACCAGAGGTTCATAGGATATAGGTTGGTGCAGCTTGGTTATGGCAGGATCAGAAGTTCAGAAAGTTGAAGGTGATACATGAGTGTATCAGGTGGAAGGAAAGTCATGCAAATACCTGACTGGGCACCATGACTAATATAGTTGTGATGCTGTGGAATGCTGGCCCTGAAGGAAGTACAGTCAGCTTGATGCTTGTTTTGTGTTGAATGTGGGTAGGTGCATTCAGTCTACAATTAAGGGTCAATGTGGGGTGCACAAATGATAAACAACTGTTGTCACAAAAAAGGGGGGTTTAAATGTAGAAGTTCCCTTATGTCTACAAGCTGGGAAGCCAGTACTGTGAAAGGGGCATCCAAATACAGAGAAAGTCTGTACTAAGTGTACAGTGGGGATACCTTAATTTCATCCTTCTTCACGCATGTAAAACAACTTACTCTTCCATTAGATTAGACGTGCTACATAAGCTGTGGGAGGAGTACAAAGGGACTGACTGTGATAAATAACTGATCCAGGGCTTTCATCAATTTTCTCTTACTAAACTGGGGGCATTGGGTTTATGAGGACATAGAGCTATCTAAAATGTATGTAGATTAAGGAGGATATTATTCAAAATCTGCTGGGTGAAGAGGTTATGTCAGGGAGGGTAGGTGGACTATGGGACATACTACCATTTGTGGCTATAGACTCTCACTTTTAGTTTTGATACCAAAGAAGAAGCTGGATGATTTCAGCTTAATTCACCATTTGCTACTTTATGTGACTTTATTAGCGAATGACAACATTGACAAAGAGGACATCAGACTCTTTTGCCTATTACTTGATTACATGTTCAGCATTATCAGGACATGTAGTGATCATTGCTAAGCAACAGCAGATGTTGAGACAGCCTTTAGGCTGCTTTCCATTCAAAAGCAGGACTGGCCGCTGCTGGATATGCAGCTCAGTGGTAAAGTCTGTTTTGATAAGACCAAACCTATGGACTGTGAGATAGTTGGTAAATATTTTGAGAAGTTTAGTGTGGCTTTACACTGGCTTTGCCAAAATAGAACAGTGGGTCAGAAGGCAGTAAAATACTTAGATGGCATCCTGCATGTTGGGGAAGGATGGTCAGGTAGGGGGGAGAATGCCACCATGCTCCAGAAATGATGTGATGACCTGCTGTTGTCTTTGCCATAGGACAAGAAAAAGGGAAAGTCATTAGCATTTCTGAGTTTAGACATTTATGTTTGTACTATGTTTTTTAAACTCCTGAAGATAATCTAGACAAGCTAATGGAGAAGACATTTGATGTTCATAGCAGTTACCAAAGTGAGAGTGCGGATTGGCTGCCTAATCTATTGTCTATAGTCAAGCATGTATATGATAAGATGAATGCTGTTGCTGACAACCTTTTCCATTTTTAGTTTTACAAATTCTAATTATAGGCCCCAGAAGCAGAAGTTAAAGTTGGAGGAGATTCTGGTGGAGCTATGGAAAATGAGTGGGCCATAGTAGGTTAGTTGCTACAGAAATAATGAGTTTCCAGTAGTAGGAAAAGATTTGCTTCAGCATTTTAAATTTTCTTGTCATCTATGCATTAGTTGCTAGTGGTTAATACACGGTGGTGAATTCAGTTGATATCTAGATATGGGTGGGGCACTGAGGATAATTAGTTCTCTTTTGACAGCACTGATCTGTGTCATGGACTGCCAATCTCAGGTTGTCACTAAGCAATGGGCTATTTTAATGATGATAAACAGATTAGAAAGACTGCTGGGTTATTCAGTAGATAAGTGACTCCCGTTTGGTAAATATATGCTAACAATATCTTTGAACGGCTTGACAGTGCTTTCTCCTGATTAAGCTATCGATGTAATGTGGGTATTGATGACCTTTATATATTTTGGAGTCTTTAGTATTAGTCAACTAGTTGAGTAGATAGCCTGGAGAGATGTACAGGTCATAGAAGGGGCAGTTTTGGTTTGGGTTGGTAAACCTAAACCTGGCCAGGTGAGTTGTAGTCAGAAAGTGATCTTGGATAAGAACACTGATCTTACTCTATGCCCTCTGAGCTGGGCATTTGGGTTGTATACCCTATGCCCTGTGAATTCTGATAACTCACTGGCATTAAAATTTCCAGACAGGAAGCTGATGGAGCCCAAATGATTTTAACCATCTGATTAAACAGGTGATGGAAAACCAGGGTTGTCAAAGGGCTTGCTATTCAACTTACTGTTACAGGAAGGACAGGGCAGCTCATCTGGCCAAAAAAGGCTTTTTCAAGGAGATGATTATGCAAGCAAGCAGGTTGTACTCAAATTCAAGAAAAGAAGATGTCACTTTCCAACTTCACTCATTTGAATCTGCGCTTTATATTTTTTGCTGTTGCAGAACACAAGAGATTTCTAGAGCCATTCACTTATATTGTGCGTGACCAACAGACCTGAGGTGAGGACTAGAAATGTATATTGGGTCTTGATCAACCCAAGTGGAAAGTTAGCTAGAAAAGCCATAGAGAAATGTAGTGGGGACACCTCATGCAGGCTTCTATTAGGTCAACCTTGCATACTGAGGCTACAACTTGGTGATAATGACCTTGGGTTCATTCTGAAAAGTAGGTTGCTTTCAAGGAATATTAGGGATATTATACTTGTTCAGCAAAAATAGCCCAGTGCAGCTGTTCGGTGGTTATACATAATACCCTGGCTGGTAAGGAAGGGGAACTTTCAAGGTTTCAGGAGAAATGCAGCTTACAAATTTGTTAATCATTGAGTAGCTAGTCCAGTGGCATCTGTAGGTTTACTGGCTTTGAGTCACTGGGATTTTATAGAATGGGACCAAGTCTGGATCAGAGATTATGTGGTTCATCTTAGTGACATGGGCTTGGATTTGTTCAGCTAACATTTTTCATTGCTCCTTAATGATTTAGAAGCCTTTCAACATGAGGATATTGCATAAAGAACAATAATAGGAAGGGGCTAGAGGAGCACCAAGTGAGGAAACACAATAGGTTAAGAGGTTGATAAGAGTTACTATTTTTGTGCAGCAAGTCTGGTGTTATATTGTGGTTATTGGGATATAGCTACATCCCACTTTGCATTCCACCTAATCTCCTGAGCCAAGCTACGGGACTATCCAAGGCACATAGGGCAAGCTCGCTCAAATGCTGCTTTGGGGGGAACAACATTTTACTGAAGGAAGTATATTAAAGTTGACGGTCTTAAAGGTTGCTCAGGATATTTTGACTTCTGTGTGTTCTGCAGTCCGTGGTCACTGCTGTTTCCCAGACCTACATTCTCGGGATGGTGACTGTAAGTGAAGGGGTTTTGTTTTTTGTTTGTTTTCCTTTTTTTTTTTTTTTTTTTGCATTGTTTGGTGTTAAAGTATTGCTATAAATCTTGTACAATTACAAAAACAGCAAATCATACTGAAACAAGAGTAACATAATATTACTGTCAGACTATATAGAAATGATTTTTCTGTTTCATTTGGTAACAAAACTTGGTTACAAGGAACCAAGAGTGATGCTATTATTTTTATCCAAAGGGAGAGTGCTAGTGACAAATGCTGTTTACCAGCAGAGCAATACACAGGAACAGAGCATGACTATCTGCTAATAAGATCTTTATTTGATTGGACTGCTGTATCATGACCATTATTCTGCACCAACTAATTTGTTTGCTTTAACAGCTGTCTCAGTGGAGAATTAATGTGTGATAAATCTGGTACAAAAGTAACTAAATAACTGATCATGTGAATAACTAACACTAATTTACTTTTAGGGCACTTCCATTTGTTAGCTATAGCTTACTTTCTAAGAATCTGGATTTATTCTTTCATTTTTGAGTATGAATTTAGAATCAATGACTGTGCTTACACAAATTACACATTTATCAGTATTAATACATGTGTGCACTCTCTCTCATGGGGCTGTGGTATATTGCACAAAGGATTATAGCATGTTCCTCTTCAGTCTGACCTAGCACTAAAATATCATTTACTATAGGTACATTTTCAGGCCCATCAGAATCCTCACCTGTTTTCATTTGAAATTCCTGTTAAAATTGCACCAAATGGAAAATGCAGAATATAATACCTTTCACGCATGACATAAAACATAGTGAGCTTGATGACTCTGAAAAGGTTATAACCTGACAGCCTAAATATACATCAGGTACAATGAAAATGCATTGCACTGGGCCACTCAGATGTACTGTATTCAAATGCTGGGAAACGAAAGCCCAGTTTATATTTTCAGGATCTAAGCACAACTTAAGCTTCTCAAGTCTTGGCTCTTCCCCAGCTGATAATACATTCACCCATTTGGTACTCTCTTTGTAGGTAAAGCTGAATCATCCATGCTATCTTACTCATTTACCAACCATTTTCATAAATTAAATGGATTCTACTAAGTGGATAAACAGCTCATGAAATTTTGGATCAATATACATGATACATATTTTTGCAGTATCCGGTCTTTGAAATTAATCAATAACTTCTTCTGAAATGTTGCTTTTCAGACTTGTTTCAGCCTTAACTAACAAGATTAATTAGACTAAGTATATAATTAGCTCTGCTGTAAGACTGTGCCATGGTACTATAACAATTTACTTCAAGTGTTTCATCTACTAATTAGCCTCCACACTTTGAATAAGTTTCTTTGGCTGTGTAATCAGAAAAGTACAGTTTTGTACCTACCATAAATGTAGATGTTCGAGAGCTCATAGCTTAATAGTGCGCTTGTTGAACCTAGCACAAAAATGGCAGGCTGAGACGTCGTGGTCTGGCCCTAAGCAAGGTATACAGAAAGAGTGAAAATCCTTATGCGGTATTTGCTTCCCACAAGAAATGCAATTATTAACTTTGTCTGACATCGGTCTGAGGCAAGAAAAGTTTCCCCAACGGGGTACTTAGCTTTAAAGAAGACTTCGGCTGAAATACTTTCGTAAATCTCAGGAGCTGGTCGGCCGGCACTTGCGAACTGCTTCTGCTTCGGGCACTGCGCGGCAAGAAAGACTGAAGAAAATGGCGTCGGCTGCCTCTTTTATACCCCTGCCACACTAACGTCAGGGAAGAAGCGACAACAACCGACGCTGGACCTAGACTTTGGAATTCGGCCTGACGGCAGGATAACCCATCTGTAATGACTGAAGCTGTATGCACGATGAACATCATGAAGAAACAGTAGATGAGTTATCTAAACTTGTGCTGCAGTCTACAGTTTAAAATACACATTTTGGCAAAACAAAGTGCAGTGCTGTGAAATCCTGATAATAGCTCTAGATCTGTAGTACAAGAATATGGGACAGAGTCAAATAATCACGAGGAACAAGATTTTAGATATTTGTCTTATATGCATAGACATTTGCTAGAATAAAAGGTTTTCCATTAGCATGCAATTTATAAAGGATTTTAAGTATTTAAATTGTTTCTGCCTCTATTTATTAACTGCAGTCTTCAATGATTGGCCAAAAAAACCACAAGTTTTACAGAGAACATTTCAAAAATATGAGGCAAAATCAGGAATATCCAATAAAGTCACTCACAGTTTTGAGTTGTGGATCTGGAAAATTTCCTTGTTGCTCTTTTATATCAGAATCCAACATTCTATGTTGCTGCTATGCATAACCATTTTACACGTTATGCTAGGAAATGGATCAATAATTTGGTATGATGGGTGATGATCTTGGACTTTGCACAAGGATACATAGTGATTTTGTTTTGCCGTTGTCTGTCAGAATTTGGGTTACAGTTGTGTGGAAAATCATGCTGTTCCTATTGAAAAGTGTGGCAGTGAGTTCTTGGCACTAATGAGAAGGTGGGAGAGAGAAAGTGAGCAAGTAAATGAGTGGCAGCAGCATTGATGCAAAGGTCAATAAAATTTAGATGCAGCTTTAGAGCCTAACAGTGAGTATGCTAGAAGTGAGATTGCAGATAAGGGAGGTTTTGAAGGAAGTATTTCTGTCCCAAGATGCAACAGTAATAATTATTAAAGTGGATGGATTGCAGCAGTATGAATAATGGCTAGAGCGTAATATTAGATAAATAAAACAATACCCAGAGATGATAATCACATGGCCTGAAGAAGTTATAAGTAGACATTGTAGTGCAAACAACTGTTGGTCTGGATGATGGAGCAGAGGGCCAGCATCTCATATGTTTTAAGGGATGGTAGTCAAAGGACGTAACAGGGGGAAGTACTCTTCTTTGATTAACAGGTAGGTAATGTATATAGGGTAAGGAAGGAATCCATCACTGGTAGGCATGTCATTTGATTGTTAAGTTGCACAACTGCAGGTGTATGAAATGGCTGGTGGATCAGGGTTTGTAAAGAATAGGATCTGCTATAGCTATAATGAAAGTGAAACTGCTCAATGATCCTGTGCCACCTACTTATGGAAACCACATATATGTGGCATCAGCAGCATGCAATATGAGGAAATTGAGGCAGATGCAAGAATGGCCTTCCAGCATCACTGCATATTACTTGGAAAGGGCAAACGATCTGTGCAGCTGCTCTCCCAGAGGTTAGTCACATGTATACTGAAATTATAGGTGGATGGCAAAAGTGGTGGGTTCGCCTAGTGGCACTGGGCATCTAATAAAGTTAGCAAGAAGCTGCATAGCTGAACAGTATGGTAAGAAAGGATAAGAAGGCAAACAGAGTAGATGCGGAAGGACAAATAGATATATGGAAGGCTGAAGTAGAAATAAGGAGAAAGAAAGAAGAAAGGGGAAGGTGGACAGGCATCTGGTGACAAGAGAAATCTACCACAGAAATTACTCCAACAGCAGTCTGCCCAGCAGAATATAAGTGGGGTGAAGTGAAAAGCCAGATGATAAACTCATGTCAAACAGAAGAGCAGCTTGTCAGCAATAGACAGCAACAGATTACCCAAGAATGACAGAATAATTTAAAGAGAATTTGTAATGCCCCAGAATGACTTAGCATAATTTAAAGAAAATCTGGAGTGATTGGGACACTTTGGCTGATTTTTATGAAGAAGAGGAGGTCTGACAAAAGAAAAGAATTACAAGAGGAAGAAACAAGGTACTAATTAAACAGGAAGAAGAACGGCTTATTAGGTAAGTATATGGAGATGATATGGAGAGTAAGCTGGCCAACACACAAGCCAAATAGCAGCAGCTAGCAGATACATTCACTGGAAATGGATTGGGCAATAATTGTGATGCAGAATCAAAAAAGCATTATATTTTTCTCTTGTACTTCTTATATTGAAGTGAGGTGGTTGGGAGGGAGGTCTGGCAGTGACAAGAACCAAGCTATGTTGAAAAGCAGTGATGGAAGAAAGTAGAAATATATGTAGTGGATTTAAACTAAGAGAAGGTGGAAGCATTGATAGACAGGAGATGGTGGATATAGACACTGGCTGGACTCAGCAACCAGAGGCGAATAGCACTGTGTATGTGAGTGATGTACAATAACTGCATCACAGATAATGTAAGAAAAATGTAATTTGTTCTGTGGGTGTATTGGGAATATATATGCATCCCTGTCAGTTGATTGAGTATTCAGAAACTTAAAATTCATATGGTCGAAACCACATGATCAAACTTTTGTAAACTCAAAGCTTTTGAATAGAGATTGCGGTACAGTGCGGATCAGGAATGTTATCCTTTTCCTCCCTATAGTGCCATCTTGGAGTTGGTATCTATAATCTGCAGGGGGTGTGTGGGTGCAGCAAAAATCTAAAAATGGTAGATTTTTCTGATTTGTGTTGGGGTTTTTGATGTTCGAGTTTTCACAAACTTGATTATGTGGTTTCAACCATATGAATTTAGAGTTTCTGAAAACTCAGTCATCTGACATGAGCGAGAAAAATTTTTCCTTGTTTTGGAGGCTTCAACCTGATCTACATTCAAAACTGTGATACAGCAAGATCTGTAAATTTGTCCATTACCAACTGCTGTGCGATCTCAGTGTTGATATATAAAATTAGCAGGAGGGAGGGGATTCAGGGAAGCTTATTCCCTGTGCAAAATAATCTATGTTCTTTTTATTTTGTGATTTTTTTCTTAAAAGATCAATTGTTTGTTGTCATAATGTAATTATTTTAAGACTTCAGACCTATATATATATATATATATATATATATATATATATATATATATATATATATATATATGGGGCCTATACAAGCCTAGCCACAACAATTCCCTGGCTATTCCTTCCCACAATATTTACTTCCCTGGACCCCTGTCTAGCAGGGTGACTGACGTGATCCCCGGGGTGAATTTCCTATCTCCCCTCCAATTGTCAAAGTTCCTTTTAAAGAGGGCCAAAGAGTCACTGTGCTTGACATGTATGTGCAGTCTATTCCAGAGCCTGGTGAGTCTCTGGGTCAGGAACTTATCCCTCCAGCATGTTTTGTTCATTGTGATGACAAGGTTTAGATCCCTGGAGCGTGTGGCTCTGAAGGATTGGGATTTGTTTAAGTGCAGCATGTCCAACAGCTCTAGGTTTGACATGGTCTTGTATGTTTAGCAGAGATCGTGATATGCAACAGAACATAGCTGGAGTTATTTTAGATGGTCAGCATAGGACATCTGCTTTAGGCCTGTGATTCTTTTAGTGAGGTATTTCTGCAGCATTTCCAGTTGTTGCAGATGTCTTGAGAGGTACATACTAAATGGGGCATTGTATTCTATAAAGGGTCTAATGAGGGATGAGTACAGTGGGACAATGACCTCCTTTTTTGTGGATGAAAAGCCCTTAGTGATGAGGTGTGCCACATAGAAGGATTTCCTGACTGTTGTCGTGATGTGGTTATCAAAGGTGAAACCACTGTCCACCTGTGTCCCTAAGTCTCTTATCACACTTTCGGTGTTTAGTGTACTGCCACCTATGTGGTAATTCACGGGTACATGTTTTTTCCCAAAGGGGATAACTATACATTTCTTAGCACTGAGCTTGAGCCCATGTCTCTGGCAGCAAGCATCTGTTTCTGTAAGGCCATTTTGTAGAATATCCACATCATTTGGAGATTTAATAATGGCTCCCAGTTTGCAGTCATCTGCAAACTTTGTTAGCCACAGTCCCTTAGTGATGGCCTGTACTTCAGAGAAGTAGATGCCAAACAAGAGCAGTCCCAGGACTGAACCCTGAGGTACTCCACTTGTCACTTATCTGAAGCTGGATTTGGAGTTGGCTACTTTTACAGTGTGGGTTCTGTCAGTAAGCCAGTTGGCAACCCATCGAGTGACGTAGGGATTTATGCCCAGCTTAGTAAGTTTATCTATGATTCCAGAGTGGGGGATGGTGTTGAAGGCCTTGTTGAGGTCCAGATAGGCTGTGTGGATCACCTTGCCCTCGTCCACAGCTCTGGAGACTGATTCGAAGAAGTCAATCAGGTACAAGAGACAAGATTGGCCCTTCATGAACCCAAACTGGTTGGGGTTGAGTGTTTGAAGGTTGCCAATGCCTTTGTAAGATCCATGATAATATGTTCCATGGCCTTGAAGATCAGGCTCATCAGACTGATGGGGCGGTAGTTCCCAGGATCCAAGGTGGATCCCCCCTTGTGGAGTAGGATAACTGTAGCTGTGCGCCACTCAGTGGGCATGAAGCCTGAGGTGAGCCTATGATTAAACATGACACTTAGGTGAGGTGCCAGTTCATTTTGTAGTTCATGTAATACACAGCCCGGGATGTCATCTGGCCCCGTGGATGCTGTATTCTTAACTTTGGAGAGTGTGTTTTTTAGCTTTATGGCCATTATTACTGGAATTTGGCAATATTTCGGTATTGAGTTGGGCCCTTTAGGGGTTGAGAGGGGGGGTGAAGTTAGCACTGAATTGATCTGCCAGGATATTGGCAATATCCTTGGGATCAGTATATTTAATGCCATTCTGTTGTAGCTCAGAGCAGATCTGAGCATTGCCATTTAGATTCTTGACATAACTATATAATTCATTGTGGTTATTTTTGGAATCTTTGGCAATTGTATTTTCGTAACTAGCTTTGGAGAATTTTATGAGGGATCTCAGCTTTTTACTGAGGCTGGTAAGGGAGTTTTTTGCATCCTGGGATTTTTCTTTTTTCTGCAACAGTTTCTTCCATTTGTTGTAAAGTTTTTTTTATGGCAGGGGATCACCAGATTGTCTTCCTTTTTTTGGATGAGAGCATCTTGGTTTTATATGGGATGGCACAATTCATGCATGAGTGGATGTGCTTATACAGTACCTTAGTGTAGGATTCAGCAGTCAGACTTTCAGTTCCCATCTGCATGGATGTCATGAAGTTTATAACTTCTGACTTGAGTAGCATGAAGTTGGCTTTGGAGAAGTTTTTTACGGAGGTTTCCTTACTGGGGAGTGGGGGAGGGATGTGGATGTCAAGGGTGATTAGCTTATGATCAGACCTGACCAAGGAGGGGGGTGACCATAGGTGTGGAGCATCGATTTCCAATGTTGGTAATGACCAGGTCTAGGATACTGGAGCCCCTGGTGGGAATATGGATTAGTTGTTTCAGGGCATTGGAATTTATGAATTCCAAGAACCGTTGGGCAAAGTTGTTGGTACAAAGAGTAGTTTTCCCAGTTAATGGAAGGGTAGTTGAAATCATCCAGTATTAGGGTGTTTGGTTGCATCTTAATATTTTCCACTATGTTTAGAAAGGTGTAGTGAGAATCTTGGGGCATGGTGGGGGATCTGCAGCAAGCTACAATTTGGATTGCAGTCTTACCTAGTGTTAGTTGCACCTGGAGAATTTCAGACACATTGTGTTGGGCAACTAGCCTGGTGGTGTGAATATCCTTGGTGAATATGGACATTCATCCACCTTTAGTGTTTCTGTCCTGGTTTGATGGCTGAAAAGTGTGGTAAGAGTTGTAGCCTGGCATTGCTGGGGTGCTCTCAAATGTAAACTGATATCTGTCATTGTACATACAGTTTTAATAATGATGTCATGTTTATAACTTGACAACTTACTTTTTAAATTGAATTTTCACCCTTTTTCCAAAGGTCATGTTGTTAAGTTTATTAGCATTAGAGGTGAGATGATTATTACTGAACCAGATATGCATTTTTATGGGTGTCTTAGAGAAATTCAAAATATTTTATTGGAGTAATCCTGTCAATATCTAATTCCCACTCAAAGTGGTCTTATTACACAGACTCATGGAATACCACTGATAACACAGTTGGGAGGGGCTCATAACACCTACCCTGATTTGATGTAATCTATTGATTAATCATTGTTTAATCTATTGAAGTACATTGCATTTGGTGCATTTAATTTGTTAAATCCCTTATGTGGAGCAGTATAGAAGGTATTAGAAAAACCAAGATAAGCAACATGCACTGTCAGACCTCCAGGAAGTGCTACTGTGTTATCCTCAAATAATACCATGATGTTTGTTATTTATCCATAGTTGCCATGTTAGTCCTGCTAGACTGATTGCCTCTTTTCAGGGGAGACCTGAGGCGATATTTGTACTATTAGTGGAAATGTGGCCAGGGCATCAGGAAACTTTTTCCTATTCTTTTCAAGTCGATGCTGTGAGATCTTTTACATCTACCTGAGTTAACACCTTTGTTTAAAGTCTCACATGAAAGATGACACACTCAAGAGTATAGCTCCGCCTAATGTTGTACTGCAGTGTTGACAATCTAACCTCTATATGGGAATAGAATCCTGTTGCCCCACTGGCACACACTGGCAAGGCTTCCCCTTAACAATCCCGATACAATTTCATATCTAACAACAGTACATTTTTGATTTTTGCATAGAATATTGGCCTGGATGCTGAATCTAATATCATTTTAGTATAACATGCTCAACTTTCTTTCTGAATTGACACAACTATATCCTGCCATCATACATCAGGGATATGCCCACACAAAAGCTTTTCTAATATAACTGAAAAGAGTTTTGTTAAGTTTTCCTGGACAACATGTATATGTATTTATATATATATATATATCTATATATCTATATATATGTATATATCTATCTATATATATATATATATATATATATATATATAGAGAGAGAGAGAGACAGACAGAATATATATATATATATATATATATATATATATATATATATATATATATATATATAAAATATATATATATATGGTTCTACACTGCACACACCACAATTAACTCACTTAACCCACCCCTATCTCCACAGACCGTCCACACTTACACTTACCCTCGCACCCCAACGTCCACTCTACCGCATACTCACACAGCCTTTCCCCATGTCGGCATCCTCGGCGTTGGTGTTGTCATCCGTCGTGCTGTCGGTCTTCTGCGCTGTCGGCGAAGTATATATATATATATATATATATATATATATATATATATAGCTATAGAGAGACATAGATATATATGGTATATACAGTGTATATCTACTTTGTTTCATTGAATCTCATTTCAATGAATTTCATTTCACCCCGGCCACTTCACTGAAAACTCAAATTACTGAAAACTCATTTCACTGAATCTCATTTCACTGAACTGCAGTTAGTATATATGGCACTGTGTAAAGTACTGTAAGGCAAGTAAAAGGCATATGCTCTTTTCCCCACTGTAGTGCAATCCTGGAGTTAGTATATATAGTTAGAGGGGTGTGGGGGGCACAGCCCCTCAAATTGAGTACATATTGTCTTCTGGAGAGAGTCACTGGTGTTGTAACTATGCATGTCTATTGTTTAAAATGTATTGTTTTGACATTTTTGGTAAAATATGATATGAAACAAACAAGGTGGGAGGCTAAGCAGGAAAAGTATTACTACAGCAAAATAGTGAGCATTTTTGTCTTAAATTTTTCTTCAGACTTATCTGATGATGTTTTAATAAAATGTACAGCTAAAGCACTCAGCAGTTGTTTTAACATTTCTCTTCCCTTTGCATACCCAGTCTATCCTTCTTTCTTTTAAATGCAACTTAAAGCTAGAAATCTTTAATATTTTACTTGAAATTTTCATTAAAGTGATTGGGCTATACTTTTATCAGAAACAGCCGCAGCGCAGTTTCCATAATATACTTCAGTAGCATCTCTTGCTGTTGAAACCATAGCAGCAGCAATGACCTGAGAATGCAAATGTTTTTTTTGATTGTTTGCAGATCTTTTCACACAAGTTCACTGCAGTTATGCAGAGCATTCAAACTGTCATTAATTTAAAACTTCATGTAGGAAGATGTCAGCAAATAAAGGAACTGCTTATATAGCTGGGCATACCCTATTAAACTGCAAGGCACACTTTTCTATACTTGTCATAGTTAACTGTATTTTATTATATTTTTGGATACTAGCCATCACTGTGGTTGCCCTTCTATTTAGGAAGATCACACAATGTCCATCAGATAGGTTACTTATCACAGATACATCTGGGCAAATATGGAATGTAGATTTCTGTCTCTGCACTAATGAGTATATTAGATATAGCAAACTTTGCAAGAATGCTGGACCTAAATGCAGCTAATCCTATGAGAAATAGATGGTTTGCTGACTGTGCTTGTGACTTCAACCTTGTAATATGTTTCCTCTGCAATTGACATATTTTTCCATGACTCTCATGATATTAAGACTGTAATATGATTATTGTAAGTGCTCCTATTCCTTACCACCCTGTTTCTAGCTCCAAAGTGTAATGGTTCTTCTACATTATTAACAGCTGTATGCTTCTTCTGTATGATTCCTCTATATTTGTTTCAATTTGTTGGGAAACTGGGGTAAGGAGTACAGGGCAGCGAGTAGTCTGATTTGAGGCTTCCTTTTGCATTTCTCTTAAAAGCACAACTTAAAATTTTTAAGTTACCTTGTGTCTATTTATTGAATTAAGAAGTATGCATTATAAACTTGAATATCACAAGGGGCTTAGTGAGGACTTTGGTTTGAGCTTTCCCTTTCCATTTATTTGCAAAATACTGTTTATCAGTACTTTATTTTCTCTGTCTGCTCAGTGAATTAACAAGTCCACAGTGTGTGCTTGCTTATCCGGATGAATATTCATGCAGATGAGAAACACAGGAAAATTATTTATTTATTTAACATTTGTTTACTGGGAATGTCCGACTTGGAATGAAGCCAATTTTCAGCGGAGGCCAAGGGAGAAATGCTTCAAATGCATGTCAGTGTAATGTGGGAGAAAACCGGAGCACCCAGAGGAAACCCACATGAACGCAGAGAGGACATGCAAACTCTGCACAGAAGGCACCACAGCTGAGAATTGAATCAGAAAACCTCGTGCTGTGAGGTGACAATGCTACCACTGCACCACTGCGCCATCCGTTTATTCATTACTGCACTGTAACATCACCCTGCTGCTGGGTGTTGGGCTGGGTTTGGGTGGTGCTTGCTACTGCGTACCCAGTGGGTTAAGAGAGTTAACAACGCCTAAAAATCATCCTTCCCTGTCTGTTTGGTTTCTAGATTCTGTTTGATGCTAAATCACCTTGCAGAAGGATGAACTAGCCAGGGACATAGTTGTTTGGTATTGACTTGCACTTGAGCTTTACATTTGCTGATCTTTTACATTAAGAAGTTCTAGGATCAGGCATCATGTGGCAGAAGGTGTTTGCCTGGCCTGTCTGAGATGGGAAGCACTCCATGGAGCTCAAAGTGTAGTTGTTTATTGGCCAGAGGGCACAAGAGTTAGTTTTCAGCATTTTTATATCTGCTGTAAATTAGACATGTTTGCACGGAGCTGCTCACTTCTTAAAAAGGGACAGCAGTGCCCTGCACAATAGCAAATGCTTACAGAGTTACAGAGTACAATTTCAGCTAGTAGTTAAGACTTCAAACTGTAATAAAATATCAGTATGTGGAAAAGGACTAGTGCCAGATTATAGAACTATTTAACATCTTGACTTAAACCTAGATGCCACCTAGGAGATCCCTGTAAAGCCCAGTACTTAAACCATAAATGCCCACCATAGTACAGGTCCAGACAACATGGATGTACAATTTCCTAATGTTTCTGTGGCCAGCTTGGTAGATATGGGCATTCTGAGACAATGTAGCAATTGTCTCATGTTCTTAGATAACCATTTAATCCTTAAAGAAACTAATACAGCATGTGAGAGATGTACACACACAACTTCCTTAGAGGCAAAACATTCACTTACAAACAAGGTTGTCAAGAACACACACATACTATATCATTCAGATATACTGCTCACCACAAAGATAAACCTTCTTATATTGAGGCACTAAAGAAACCTTCTCAAACCTCAAAGACCTCCAAAGTCTTCAAATGGCAACACCAAACATCAGCAATTGCTAAAGCTTACACCAAAAGCAACACCGAACACCACACATTAGCCTACAACCAATGGTTCCCCAAGAACAAAGCCCATTAGGCAAGCAAACAGTTCATCTAATACTCTTACCATAGGGAATTCTATTTTATGACACACAGATGGCCTTCTCACCAGGCTTCAAATGGAGATGATAACAGTTAGTTCCCTATCTGGAGTCTGTCTTTGCAATATCTCTCGTGCAATCAAGTCACTATACCACAAGTACTGATATGATTTTGTTATAGTTCTTGTGATTGTAAATGACTTGAGATGTTCCTCACTGGACTATGTGAAAAAATATATTATGGAACTCTCCGAATATGTGTCACAGATGGGTATGTGCCTTGCATTGTGCAGCATTCTACCTTCACTAAGGATGATGCGGCAGTATGAACAAAAAATATTGATTTTAATAATTGACTTAGCTTCTGGTTTCAGTCAAGGGGGATCAATTATCTGGCACTGTGGTGGATCTTTACCACATCAGCAAAACAAACAGCCCAAAAACAAGAGATCCAAGGATTTGCACTTTGCTTGTGACATAAATAGAACATGCTAGACAGACCAATATTTGTACCAAAGGATCTCCACTCTATGGAATAGGCTCCACATGAATATGAAGCAGAGTTAATCCCTGACATTGTTCAAATGATAGCATGACCAATGTATGGGACATCACAAATTCACACTCTGGTCTGTATCCATGTCTCTAAAAAAGCTAGATTTTTTTTGTGTTTTTTTTCTGTCTTTTTTTTTTTTTTTTTGATGTTTGAGTTTTCGGAAATTCAATCATATGGTCTCGACCTTATGAATTTGTATATCTATAGATAGATAGATAGATAGATTTTTATTTATTTATTTAACATTTGTTGACCGGGAAAGTCCGACTAGGTTCCACAGATCCTATTTTCAGCGGAGGCCCGGGGAGAAATGCTCCAGATAAATAGATAGATAAATAGATGTGTGTGTCACTAAGAAGTGTGCAGAGCAATGTTTTCTGATATGGGAGTTTGACACAAAACACAAAAATTAAAATGAGTAAAGGTGAATGGGTGGGCGGCCCAATAAAGGTAGACTTTGGAAACTGGGATTATTATCCTGTGGGAATGGAAAGAGCCCAAAAGTGACTGCAACAAAGTGGAATATGTTTTCGGGAGGGTTAGGCAACATTTGTGAAATGGATATAAAACAGACATGACTCTGAAACCATTGTGATAAAGTCATATTCAAGTAAGGATATAGTAGTTATGTTCTGAGATTATTAGGCAATAACAGGTGTTGTATTTTCAGTTATGCAGAGGTAAAAATATATGTCAAATAGAAAAGTAATGGTGAAATATATGAAGGTGATTTGTTTTTGTGGATAATTGTTAAATGTAATCTTCATAATATTTACTGTTTTCCACTGTTCTTTATATTTGAAATAAACATGTCTAATTATGATTTGTGTCTGTACGGCTCCATGAGAATGTTATTACATATCATTAAAATTGGGCAGCCCAGTGGCACAGCGGATAGTGTTCTTGCCTCACAGCAAGAGGTTCCCTGGTTCATTTCTCAGCTGGGGTACCTTCTGTGTTTGCTTGCCCTCCCTGTGTTCATATGGGTTTCCTACCACATTTTAAAGACAGGCAGTAGGTAGATTGGACACTCTAAATTAGCCATAGGTGTGAGTGTGTGTGCAAGTGTATGGTGTGTAAGAGCTAATGAGAGAGGGCTAGTCACTCAGCAATGGCTCTAGATTATTGTAACTGTTGAAGTGACACCCCAACTCCATGTGCAAAAATGGGTAAAAGGGGATGTGGATGGATGGATTAAAATTGAATATGTGAATGTAATAGTGGAAGCAGCAAAAATGTACATAGCTAAGAAGTGGAAGACAGATGTGATAAATCTATTGAGACTTATGAGAAGTCCAGGGGAAAACATTATTAGCAACATAAAAGCAGAGCAAGAGACAAAAGATAATACTGCAGTGAATGGGTAGGCTAATACCTACCTCAGCAGTTTACAGGAATAGTTATGGATGGGCTAGTGAGTAACAAGGGAGCGGTGGGGAGGGTTTAGAGATGCAGGCAGCTACGTGGACCTATGCAAGAGTAATCACCTTGAGAGGTGGCCAGCAGGAGCATGGATTAATCTTGGCAAAGGGTGTTTAGGTAGATCTCTTCCTTTAATCCAGTGGCTCCTGGGGACCTAGCCTAAAAGGTGCAACGGGAAGGTACAAAGGGGCTAGGGTGGTTAGAGCTGCCATCATGAATGTGGCAGGGTAGCTAATACTGCCACAAGGGAACAAATCTTGTGTAGATTAGTTAGTACATGGCTAGAAGCAGTACTATTACAGAAAGCAGCTGTGAAAGGCAGACGTACAGAAATGAAAACTAGTTAGGAATGAGTGAGGGTAAGGAGGAAGAAGACAGGACTAGACATATTAGTCGGGTAGGATAGTAGATGGTAAGAAAAAGGCACTGCAGCAATACAGGGATGCTAGGTGAATTGCAGGTAGGTAGGAGAGCAGAAAGAGGCATTTTAGTAGTAGTGTTTCACTGGTCAAAATAAACAAAGAGGAGTAGCGTGTGTGTAGACTGAAGGAAGCAGGAGTTATTTTGGGAAGAAAACCCCTTGTTGAGCTGAAGCCTAGTAAGGAGAGTATGTTTCATGTGCATCAATTCCGTGCAGGCTCTAGGGTGGCATTTTATGAATGTATGTATAAATTAGACCTCATAGATGTATTGGAAGTAATGGGAAAGTAAGGCAAATGCATGTTTTCTAGGAATGAGCAAAGACAGATGAGTTGATTGGGTAGCATTTTACTGGACAGAGGAATGATATCTGAGGTAGCAGTCATAAGGTATATTGGGAGATGATGTGATAATTATTGTGTAAGCAGTGAAGTCAGACAATGATACAAGACTGATGACAGGTCTATGACATTGCTGAGGTGTTAGGCAGCTACAGTATTTACAAGACATGGTGAAGCAAGTCATGCAGGAAGCTGAAAAGGTTGACGGAAAAATAGGGGTCAATAAATGGAGTTGAATAAAGGCTGCATGGAAAGGAAAGATGATGATTGAACTCAGAAAATTAGAAGGGAGAAGGACAGGTAGGTTAAATTGTTGAAGGACAGGTTAAGGAGACTGCAAGATATGGTGAAGGAGCTGCAGAAGAGCATTGAGGAAGGCATGGGCAGTCTAAAATTACTATTAAGAGAGTTGAAGGAATCAAAATTTAAAAAGTAGAGTTAGATAGGTATGGTTGAGATAGGAGATGGAGGGATGTAGATGTTAACTCGGACCTAGCTCTGCAAATGATTGTGTTGGAAACTGAAAGACCAACCTTAAAGTATAGACAAGGAAAATTGCTGGAAAAAGTGTGGAGATGTGTCACTGTACAAAATATTAGAAAATTATTAAGGGACTTCAAAGAGAGACTGAGGAAAAAAGGATAGTGATGTATGAAGAATTTAGAAAATGGAATGAGGTGGTTCTTAAACAAGAGGAAAGGGAATCTGAATGCAGATATAAAGGTAGGAAAGGTCTGAGAAGCTACTAGACACTGGATGAATGAGTTAGGGAGATAGACTAGATGGATTCTGCATAGACTTGTATAAGATTTTTAGGTATTCAAATTAAAGGAAATTTAGCAGGGCTTTTTGAGCAAATACGAAATAAGACAAAGATTTATTTATTTATTCACCCTTTGTTGACCAGGTTAGTCACACTGGGACAGTGATCTCTTTTCTCAGGTGACCCGAGGTGGTATTTATATTTATATTACTGTCTCAGATGTCAAATATGAGAATATATGCATGAAATATTTGTGGTGGTGATGTTATATAAGGGAAAGGAGACAAAAGAAAATGTTAGGTACCTGTAGTCCAATTTCTTTGGTTAATGCACATGTGCACGTTTGCTAGAATGTTAGCTAGGAGAATTCAGCAGTATTTGGCAGAGTTACACAGGAAGGGATAGGTGTTGTGAAATGTAGATCGCTCAGCAGACTACTAGTGAATATTCATAATTCAAATATTAAATGGTAATATTTTTTTTCAGTTGATCTGAGTTGGAGAAAAAAGTTCAGAAAAAGGTTGGTGATAGAAAAGACAGGCCAGGCTAGGAAGGAATACTGGTTGGCTAACAAAGAAGCTAAGAAAGGAGCTGCAATAGCAAAGAGCAAGACATTGGAGGGACTCTACCAGCTTCTAGAAAGAAGTCAGAAAATTACACAAAGAAACTATATCAGGTGACAACACAAATATAGAAAGATAAAGAAGATAGTCAGGCACCCTTCATAAGGAAGGTCAGCAAAAACTTGCTCACCAGTCCACAGGACATGAAAGGGTGATGAAAGTAATACTTTTTGCAGCTTCAGAATGCTGAAAATCCTACAGACCCCAGACACAGACTACCAATGAGAGAAGAAGAGGAGCCCACCATAGAAAAGTACGAAAATGAAGTCAGGGAAAGCAGCAGGCTGAGATGAGGTCACAGCACTTATGATAAAGATGATGGATGAGATTAGGGAGAAAATGTTCCTGAGGGTACTCATAGCTGTGTGGAGAGAAAGGCATATCCCAGATGACTGGAGAAAAAGCAAACTAGAGCCAGTGCTCAAGACCAAATGGGGCATTCGCAACTATGGGCAGTACAGAGGTAAGAATCCCATCACATTGCATGAAAGTTCTGGAGAGTGTTATTGGTAAACGAATATGCAGCGTAGTAGAAAGTAAAATGGGAGATGAGCACTTCAGATTCAGATCAGGATGTTGCACAGCTGACCTGATATTTGCAGTGAGACAGATAGTTGAAAAGAAGACATGAGGAAAGAATCCAGCTGTCATACCTAGACCTGGAGAAAGCCTATTACAAGGTCTCCAGAAAGCTGATCTGAGGAGGCCTGAAGTGGTTAAAATTCCCAGAAACATTGGGGGAATTAGTTCAGGCTATGTACAAGAACCCAGTGACTCAAGTACAAGCAGTGTTTGGTCTCACAGAGGGGTTCCCAGTGGAAGTGGGTGTACATCAGGGTACAGTTCTTAGTGCAATACTGTTCAAACTGGGGACAGATCAACAAAGTTGCCTCTTGCAGATGATGTAGCCTTACAGACTCTGAATAAAAACTTCAGCAAAGGATATAAGAATGGAATGCAAAAGTGAAAGCACATGGGATGAAACTGAATACAGGGAAGATAGTTGTATTGGCAGCAAATGAGAGATTAGAAGTTGAGACTTGAGAGAGAAGAAAAAATAGTATAACAGGTTAGCAGTTTCAAGTCTCTGGGAGTCATGGTAGAGGACAAGGGAAGTTTGAATGAGGAGGTCAAAGATAGAATCAGAGGGGCTGCAGCCAACTGACATAAACTGTCAAATGTAGTGTGTGAGAGAGGAATGCTAAAGAAGCTGAAAAGTAAGGTGTACAAAGCAGTGGTGTTATCAGTACCGCTGTATAGTACAAAACATGGGCAGTAAAGGCAGAACAGTTGAAGAAGCTAGAGGTGACAGGGATGAAATTATTGAAATTGGTTTTAGGATACACACTGTGGTAGAGGAAAAATGAGGACATAAAAGCAGAAGCTAAAGTAGCTCCAATTGCAGAAAACATGAAAGAGAACAGATTACAGTGGTTGAGGTACACATGAAAAAAAAGTAGAAGACAAACTGATGAAGAAGATTTGGGACAGACAGGAAGAAGGCAAGAGGAAACAAGGGCATCCAGCAAAATAGGTGGATGGATTGTGTGAGAGAAGAACTGTACAGTGAGGCACAAGTGCTGAAGAAGCAGGAGGATGGCAATGAATAGAGAGAGATGGAAACAGTTGACACAACACCCCAGCCCCATGTAGAAAATGGGAAAAAAGGGGGTTTATGATTATAATGATGTCTGAGCTGGAGGGTAAGGCACAGCCAAGGGCATTATTAATGGTCAGTCAAAATGCTTTTAATACTGAAATGTGGGTGTGTCTAATTAATTTACTTAGTCGGGTAGTGAGGTAAGTAAAGTCTTTGAGTGGGATGAAAGCATTATATAGGAAACTAGAAATGAGGACTAGGTTGCACAGGGCATTGAGACACAGTTGCCTGTTTTCTTCACGTCTGTCTATAGTGCATATTCAGTCTCTAATTTGGAGACCACAGAAGTATTTGGTAGAAAGAAAAGACTTTTGAGGGTTGTGAAATATACATTATTTGCTAATTACTGTTTGATTGCATTTGATAATGTGACAAAGTAGCTACCTAAGATTTTTATATTTTTAATAGTTTTGGAGAAATTAGTACAGAGGGTGACAGTATTTAAGAATTGTGGCTGGCCTTATATTTGAAAAGTAAGAAGCAGGAGAGATAGAGGATCAAGGGGGGATCATTTAGGTAGATGAGAGGGCTACAAATGGGCAACATTTAAATATTTAGATAAGAGGAAAAAAGGAGTAGAAGTGTAACATCTCCCTTTGAAGTGCTCAAGGGTCAAAGGTAGAAATGAGGTTTGATAGGAGAAGATTAGGAAGGATCAGAAGGAGGGAGGGGTCAGGATGAAGGATTTACTACATAAGGGTGGGAGGGAAGGTAAACTTAATTTTAAGGAGTTTGAGGAAATGAGAACAGCATTTTCAGTAGGAAAAGGAGATTAGTTAGTTCATGAAGTTTTGCTGAAAATTTATAAGAGAGATTAGTTTGACACTGAAGGTTGAGGGAAATATGGGAAAGAAAGATTAGAATGATAGGAGAATGGACTGGGAGAAGGTAAACAGGTAGGATAGAGTGATATAGAGGAGTTTGAGAAAGCGACAGACAGAAGAGGGAATGGATTTTATATATATATATATATATATATATATATATATATATATATATATATATATATATATATATATATATAGGTTCATAGGTTCATAGGTTCATACTAGGCTATCTGCCCAAGGGCATTTATAAGCCTAGCCCATAGTTATGTGGCTTTCGCCACCCCTTTAGTTTGAATAAAAACTATGCCTATCATTTTTCTGTGCCTCTGTCAAGCAGTGACACTGAAGTAATCCCTGGGGTATATCTGCGATCTCCCATCCATTGGTCAAGATTCCTCTTGAACAAGGCCAGCGAGGTGCTCTGCCTCACATGTACCGGGATTTTGTTCCACAGCATAGGGAGTCTCTGGGTGATGAATCTGTCCCTCCAGCACGCTCTATTTATAACCGTGTCAAGGTTTAAGTCTCTTGTGGTTCTGAGGGATCTAGATTTTTGAGGTGAAGCATATTCATCAAATCTGGGTTTGACATGGCCTTATATGTCAGGCACAGGTCACCTCTGAGCAAGCGGTATGAGACTGAATAAAGCTTGAGTTCTTTCAGTCGGGCAGCATAAGACATATTTTTGAGACCCTTTATCCTTTTGGTGAGGAACTTTTGGGGCCTTTCAAGCTGCATCAGGTGTCTGGTCAGATACATTCCGAACGGGCATTGTACTCAATCATAGGTCTAATGAGTGATGAGTACAGGGGACGATGACCTCCCTTGATCTAGATGTGAATCCCTTCATGATCAGGTGGGCGATATAGAAGGTTTTCCTAACTACTTTAGCAACATGAGTGTCAAGCGAAGACTACTGTCAACTTGGGTCCCCAGATCCCTGATGACTTTTCTGTGCTCAGTGGATTGTCACCTATATGGTAGCTAGGGTAACCTTGTTTGGTATGACTATGCATTTTTGGCGTTTAACTTCAGGCCATGGCTCTGGCACCAGTTATCCATTTCTGTGAGGCCCTTCTGGAGGATATCTGTGTCAGAGTTTGCAGTCATCTGCAAACTTTGTCAGCCATAACCCTCCTGTGTTTGCTTGTACTTCAGAAAAGTAGATGCCGAACAAGAGTGGCCCCAGGACTGAGCCCTGTGGGACACCACTTGTGACAGGCTTTGAGTCTGACATGGCTCCAGCAACTCTGACCCTGTGGGTTTGCAACCCATCTTGTGATGTATGGGTTTACATTCAAGCTGATGAGTTTTTCGATGATACCTGAGTGGGGTATTGTGTCGAAGGCCTTTGCCAGGTCGAGGTAGGCTGTATGGACTGCCTTTCCCTCATCAATGGCCTTGGTGACTGTCTCGAAAAAGTCAACCAAGTTTAAGAGGCAGGATCTGCCTTTGACAAAGCCAAACTGGGTTGGATCCAAAGTCTGCAAGTTCCCTATGTCTTTATTTATGAGTTCCATTATGATCCTCTCCATGGCTTTGCAGATAAGGCTTGTCAAGCTAATGGGGCGGTAATTTCCAGGGTCTGTGGAGGCACCGCCCTTATGAAGTGGGACCACAGTGCCACTCCTTATCCTGAGGTGAGGCTAAGATTAAACAGCTGTCCTAACTGTGGGTTTAATTCCTCGTTGAGTTCATGAATCACACAGCCGGGGACACCATCCGGTCCCATGGATGCTGTGTTTTGCCTTAGTGAGGGCAGTTCTCACCTGGGCGTTGGAGATGTTTGGGGGCTACAATCCTCTGGAATAGATATCTCTCCTTTTGGGGGAGGGAGAAGTTTGCACTGAACCTGTCAGCCAGTATGTTAGCAATGTGTGTAGGTTCAGTAATTTTCACATCATTTTGAACTAATTCTGAGCATATCTGGGAGTTTCCTCCTAGGTTTCTAACATAGCTAAAGAAGGCCTTATGATTGTCTTTAGAGTCCTTGGCGATTTTTCTCTCAAAATTTGCCTTGGATGATTTTATGAGAGCTCTTAGTTTTTACTTATAATGATCAAAGGTGTCTTACCTTTCAAGGATTTTGCTCTATCTTGTAGTAGCTTCCTCCTTTTGTTGTAGAGCTTGTTTATGGCTGGGGTCCACCAGACTGGACGCTTGCCTTTGGTACAGAGAGTCTTAGTTTTGTTTGGGATTGCCTGATCCATGCAGTCCTGTAGGTGCTGGTAGAAGGCATTTGTAAGTGATTCAGCGGTTTGAGTAATGTTTACCACTGGCTCAGGGGCCTTAAAGGAGACCACACTAGTTTTTAGAAGTGTGAAATCGGCTTTTGAGAAGTTTTTCACTGTGGTCTTTTTGTTTCAGGTGGGGGATGAGGACCTCCAGCGAGATTAGTTTATGATCTGATCTCACCAGTGAGGGGTATACTTCGGTGTTGAACATTTTGATCCCATGTTCGTGATGATGAGATCAAGTATGTTTTCACCTCTTGTGGGGATGGTGACTAGTTGTTCCATGGCATTTGAGTTTATGAACTCCAGGAATCTTTGGGTTAGAGTGTTCGGGCTTGAGTAGTGTTCCCAGTCTATATTAGGGTAGTTGAAGTCACCTAGTATGATGGTGTTTGGAGATACATTTATCCTCCAATGTTTTCAGGAAGGCCATGTGAGGTTCCTGAGTTTGAGAGGGTGGCCTGTAACATGCTACAAATTGCAGAGCAGTCTTGCCTATGGTTAATTGCACCTGGATGGTCTCCGATGCATACCAACCTTGAGGTGTGGGTGTCCTTTATGAATATGGACACCCTCCTTTCTTGGTGTTGTCCGGATTTTGGGGCGGAACGTATGATATGAGGTGAAACCTGTTAGTGCTGGGGTGCTCTCAGGAGCCTTGAACCAGGTTTCTGTCACAGCACAGACATCGATGTTCTCCATATTGAGAAGGGCCTGCATCTTGAGATTGAGACTTCTGGCATTGAGCAGCATTACCCTTAGTTTTTTCCTTTTGGTGTTCTAGGGTGGTAGGTTTAGAATTTGAGCCTTGCCTAAAAAGGCACTATGGGGGTGGCAAGAGCCTTTGCCAATATCCGGAAGCCCAGGGTGACAGGTGCGCAGCGTGGCTTGTCCAGCATGTCATCCCAGGCAGACAGACATTGGATCCCCTTTGAATGACACCAGAATTTAAGCCAATTATTAAAGCTGATCATCTTATCACTGTATTGTGGCATCATTCTAGGTGAAGGTAGGATACTGCTCAAGGTCAGGGTCATACCTGCCTGGGCTACATAATCAGAGAGCTCCTCTTTCATGTAGTCTCAGGTCGTTGACACCAGCGTGGACAATGACTGAGTCGCATTTGTACCTGCTGTTGAGAGACCTGAGTGCTTGCGTTATGTGGCGGATTCTAGCGCCCGACAGGCAGCTTACTGTGACCTTCTCCTTACTCAGTCTGGTGAGCGGGACGTCAGTGTGTCTGACTATGGAATCACCAATGACAAGTGTGTCTGGCATTTTGTTTGGCCTTAAGGGCTGTGACTGTTTGACACTCTGACTGTGTGGTCTATGTGTTGCATGTGTTGGGTCGTGAGGTGGTAGTTGTTTGGGTGTCTGCTTTGGTGGCCTCTGCTGTTTTGGTAAATTTTGACCAGAGCCTCCGAGTATGTCTTTGTGTGAGTATGTGTATGATTTGAAGTTGTGATGGTACCATGTGTGACTGGGTATGTATTGTGTGTGGTTGCCTTCTCCTCCTGTCTGGTCTTGCCAGTCCTATGTTGAGAGAGCTCAGCCTCCAGTTTGGCCGTATAGTTGCATCTCTCGCATGTATTTGTGTTTTGTGGGAGAAGGAGAGGATTGTCTGTGTACATGAGGCAATTGTAACATTGCCTCAATATTCCCAGGTTCACCAGTTGAGCTGGAGAGGACACTAGCAACTGATCCCTCGACATACTAGAAGTAGTAGATAAAGAACTTTCAAAGGACTCGGGGAAGTGGGTTTTGGGCTGGTGGGGTACTATCTATAATAAGAGTGCTTTATCAAGGTGCAAGTACTGTAGGAGTAAGTGCTAGGCTTTACAGATAGAGAATAGTCTACTTGGGAATCAAGTAGAGATGAACTTTTCAGTTATAGGATATGCTGGTTAGATCAGCAGTACAGTTTAGCGTGTTTTATAGCAGGGGCTGAAGGAGCTAGGAATTGGCCCAAAACGACCAATGGACTACTAGTTTCTGGCTGAAACTTCACCAAATCGGACAAAAGGCTCAGTGCTTCCCACTCCCACTGGTAAGCAAAGAAACTTCCTCCTTCCTAATAAGGCAATGGATCAGTAACAGGAACTAAAAACAAAGCCCAGGGATCAGCAACTCTGAAACTGGACTACTCTAGTTCAGTAAAGTGGGAAAACAAGAGATTTTTTGTTTTATTACAGAGATAAGGAAAAAAACAGACAGTAAATGCTAACTTTAGTGTGTAGCCTACAGAAACAATTTGCAACAATTAGTAACTTAAAGTGCAATAAACAGTGTAAAATGCAGAAATCACTTAAAGTAGCAGTAAAACAGGCGAAATGCAGTCGCTAGCTTAATAACAGTGGAAAGCCACAAAATACTTATATCTGGTAGAAAGTCACTCTTTTAGCTCTCTGCTGCTTGGATCACTCTGCAGGCCACCACGAGGATCTGTGCAGAGTTGGTACAAGCTGGAAAACACGTGTTTAGCGTGTTTTATAGCAGGGCTGAAAGAATTGGCCCAAAACGACCAATAGACTACTAGTTTCTGGCTGAAACTTCACCAATTCGGACAAAAAGGCTGCTCAGTGCTTCCCACTCCCACTGGTAAGCAAAGAAACTTCCCTCCTTCCTAATAAGGCAATGGATCAGTAACAGGAACTAAAAACAAAGCCCAGGGATCAGCAACTCTGAAACTGGACTACTCTAGTTCAGTAAGGTGGGAAAACAAGAGATTTTTTTTTACAGAGACAAGGAAAAAAAACAGACAGTAAATGCTATAAATGCTTTTAAGTGGCTAGCACACTTGAGTGTGTTAGCCTACAGGTAAAATTAAGCAACAAATAACTTTTTAAGAGTGCAAAACAGTTAATCAACACAAAAACAGTTTAAATAGAATGCAGAGCTGTATAAACATATTTATATATTATATATATATATGGAAGGATATATAGAAGTTGGCTGAAAAGTGGAACTATAGAGTGTGACAGGGGATGCACATTTGATGTTACTGTATAGATTTATTTATTTATTTATTTATTTCCAGTTACTTCTGCAAAAGGACTAATTAAAACTGTATATAGTGATGACATCATTTCCATACTTCTGCTTGTAACAAATTTAATTAATATAATTTATTTATAAATGGTTCTACAGGTAATCTAGCCAAAGTGATGTTTATATTACATTTTGACATCTTTTACTATCCACAAGACATTGGTATTTCATGAGTTCTTTAGTACTGTCATTAAATAAATATGATGACCCTTCGCCTAGTCTACCCATTCTCATTTAGCTGTTCTACTGTAGCTGGTCTAGGAATGAGCTAATAAATAACTGTTGCACAGTATGAACATCTTATCTTGTTATGCAAATTCCAGTTTGTATATAATATGCATAGTTTAAAACACGTGTTATTTGGACTATCTGATGTCACTTAGATAAACTGTGAAACAGATAAGTCCTAAAGAATATTGTGGCACTTTAATCTTTGTAGGAGTCTATTTTCTATCCCTGTACTTAATTTTAACTCTTATTAACTATAGCTTACAAGAAATCTTCAGTCCATTTTTAAGAGCACCTGATCAACCCTTCTTAAGTCAAAGAAAGTTACAGCCAATAATATGCCTATATCATTAATAATTTATACTGACTCTCAACATCCAAAATGATTAATCATATTTCATGTCCTTTTTTATGTATGTATACTTTTGCAAGTCTATATTTCCCATTTTGCAAAGACTTTTATCATACACCCTTTTAGTTATTATTTCTCTAGTACCTTTATGTAAAAAATGGGCACATATCTGTACCCTTCCTCTTATAAATAGGTGTAATATCAAAAATTAATAAAAACAACACCAAAGGAACTGACGGCTAAAAATGGTGAAATACTCAGAGGAAGTGAAACAAAAGGAAAATGATCCACACAATTTCTTCCTATACTAAGGGCTTCTTCAGAATAAAATGCTACCCAAACACATCAAGTTTAAAAACACCAGCCAACAAAAGACAAAACTTCATTCAATTAAGGTGAAATATAAAACAAGAAAACATAAGATTTTTAAAATTTATGTACATTAATAAAAGTTATTTCTATTCACAAAATTAAGAGCAGATAATGAAAACACTATAACTTAAACTATGTTTATTTCTTCAGCCTTGATATTTAGAATATTATTAAACCCTGGAAATGCTGTGGCATACAATTTAATTTGTCAAAAAAGTTCTCTAAATTTAAGTTGATTCTCCTACCATCTACCTTGGGCCAATTTAGCCTTTTTAATGTAAAAAATAAAAACTTACTGAAGTTTTTACAAAAAGTTGTATGTTAATATAAAACATCATTTAGACCTTGTTTGTAATACTATAAGTATGTTCATGTATATCTTCATTTAAAGCTCTTTCAGTCTTTCCTACATAAAAATCCTTGCAGGAAAGACATTTACCAATGTTGTTTGCACCCTTAGAGGTACAATTAAAGGAACTAGGGCATTCCAATATTCTTTTATACACTGGCATTAAAATATATGAATCTTTGTGTAAAAATATCAATATTTACAAGCTAAGCACTTGGACATATGTCTATTTATCATTACTGTTCTTTCATTCCCTTCTAAAATCTTCTTTATGTTTTTACTAATTTTTCAATACAACATTATGCTGCTTTCCTAACTAATTTACCCAGTGTTCAGTGTATATTATTGTCTTCCAAACCTTGGTCAAGATGTTTCTAATCTCCTTGTGCCCTGTTTTATAAGGTAATTAACTACTCTCATGTGTCCAGTGTGTTTATTAGTATTAGTACAATCAACTGATGCTGATGATTTTGCCATCCTACCAACTCTTAATATAGGAGGGAATATTGTGTCTATATTTAAATTAACTTCCCTCAAAATTGCTTCAACAAATTTATCTGGATAGTCTCTTCCCCTTAAAATTTTGTACAAAAAAAAAACAAAGTTATTTTCTAAAAGTTTCATCTTTAGACATTACTCTAGGCAGGTGGACTGCCTGCTCCTTAGCAAGATTCCTCTGTTGCAATAAGGGGTAACTGCTTTTAAAATATGAAGAACAATTAGAAAAAAAGTTGGCTTTCCACAGATAGTAGATTCAAACTGCTCCCCTTATCTGACTTCTACAAAGTAATTTCTAGTTTTTTTTAATAATAATCTGTATAATATATACTTTTTTAAAAAAAAATCTGTACTATCATGTTAAAAGCAAAAAAATAAATAAAAAAATCATCCAAATGATATTCCTTACATGTCCAAAGTATAAAAATATCATCTAAATATCTAACATAAAATCATGTATTCACACATGCAAACCATGAGGTATGCAAAAACAGTAGTACAGGTACCGCCCAATGCAACACCTTTTACCTGTTTGAAAATGTCTCCTTTACAAATTGAAACAAATTCCATGAAATTAATCAACACATTAATACTTTCTGATGACAGCTTTTGGAAAAAAAGTCAAAGCCTAATTCATTTTTTGTGGGACACATATAAAAAGATTGTGTGCATCAGTAATCATCATTAAAGTATTCACATTATAACCCACATCTTTATTTTTTTTCCAAAAAAATCCATGAATTTTTTAAACCATGGGGAAATATATCACAAACGTCCTTTGAATGTTTTTCAATAAAAATAACTAAAAGTTCTTTCATTGACCCTGCAGCAGAAATAACAGGATGAACAGGTGGATTACTTGTGTCTATATGAATTTTTACTGCCCCAGAAATGTATGGCATTCTCTGATCTGGAACCTTAAAAAAATCATAAGTGGTTTGTTTATAATAACCCTTTTCACCAGTTCATCTAAATAAAATTGATTTTACTCTGTACAATGTTCATTTCATTAATGGAAGATACAACATATCTATCTCCACTAAGTAAATGTTCACACATCTTTCTGTTGTAGTCCCAGCAATACATAATAACTACCACCCCCCTCCTGTATTCATAAAATGATAGTTGTTATTTGCAAGATGCATGAACAAGTCTTTTGCATTCGGGGTCAGATTAAAAAACAAAGACTTATTATGAGCTGAACCCATCTCTCTGACAGACCTCTAACATATCTGTTCAAAAGTTGCCAAAACAGTGGTGGGGGTTATTCACAAACCATCTTTTCAAAGTATAATCTACCTGCATTCCTACTTCTTGGTTCTACAACAACTGAAACTTCAATGTTTTAACGTACAATTTTAATTCAGGCATAATGTTTTCCATTAGATCCAATGGTTTGGATGGAATAAACATAAACCCTTTCATGAAATGGGAGACCGTTGTATCCTCAATCTTCAGATCTATGAAGTTAAAGACATAAAAGACTCTACAGACCTTGTGAATTAACCCATTGTGAAAAATTAATTTCTAGGCCTTTTTCCACAGAGGTTCTCTCTTGGCTTGAAGTTTTTTGACCTCCTGTCCATCTCTAGTGACATCATCATGTTTTGTTGTCTCATTCAACTGGTTAAGCATTCGGATCTTCATAAATGGCAACCACAATTAGCGAAATTCACAACCAACACTAATTTCTGCTCTCATCACTGTCACTCACTAAAACAATTAGATTGGCTAGAACTCGTCAACCTACTAAACTATAACCAACTCAACAAGGCTGATTATTTGCTGTACCACCCAAACAAGATTCCTGATCTCTATGGCTTACTCAACATTCACAATTCTGCTTGCCAACTAGGATCCACGAACAAAGCCATTCTTGATGTAGATAAGTGTAGACACAGTACTGGTGAATCCCTCTATTCCTACACAGTTGTTAAAATCTGGAATTCTCTTCTACCAGATATAGGTTCATAGGTTCATAGGTTCATAGGTTGGTACTAGGCTATCAGCCCTAGGGCCTATACAAGCCTAGCCATAACAATTCCCTGGCTATTTCTTCCCACATTATTTACTTTCCTGGACCCCTGTCTAGCAGGGCGACTGACGTGATCCCTGGGGTGAATTTCCTTTCTCCCATCCAATCGTCAAGGTTCCTCTTGAAGATGTCCAAAGAGGCACTCTGCTTGACATGTATGGGCAATCTATTCCAGAGTCTGGGGAGTCTCTGGGTCAGGAACCTATCCCTCCAGCATGTTTTGTTTATTGTGATGACAAGGTTTAGATCCCTGGAGTGTGTAGCTCTGAGGGATTGGGATTTCTTTAAGTGTAGCATGTCCAACAGCTCTGGGTTTGACATGGCCTTGTATGTTAAGCAGAGATCGCCTCTGAGTAGACGATATGCGCGACACAGTATAGCTGGAGTTTTTTAAGGCGGTCAGCGTAGGGCATCTGCTTTAGGCCTGTGATTCTTTTAGTGAGGTATTTCTGAGGCCTTTTCAGTTGTTGCAGATGTCTTGAGAGGTACATACCAAATGAGGCGTTGTATTCTATAATGGGTCTAATGAGAGATGAGTACAGTGGGACAATGACCTCCTTTTTTCTGGATGAAAAGCCCTTCGTGATGAGGTGTGCCACATAGAAGGATTTCCTGACTGTTGTGGCGATGTGGTTATCGAAGGTGAGACCACTGTCCACCTGTGTCCCTAAGTCTCTTATCACACTTTCTGTGTTTAGTGTACTGCCACCTATATGGTAATTCATGGATACATGTTTTTTCCCAAAGGGGATAACAATACATTTCTTGGCATTGAGCTTGAGCCCATGGCTCTGGCACCAAGCATCTGTTTCTGTAAGGCCCTTTTGTAGAGTATCCACATCATTTGGGGATTCAATAATGGCTCCCAATATCAGATTGCAAAACAGCAGTCCCATCTTTAAAACCCAATTAATAGCCCACCTCAATCTCATTTGGCAATGTACGTGTACTGACCATGGCTAGCCCTACTACCACCATTCAGACAAATCTTCCTCAGGCACTACTCAAAGGTCAAACACATAAAAAAAAACAACCATAATGAATTGTATTTTTAGATGTATGTATATAATTGTATATATTACTGAAAACGGCAAGCAACACTGTAAGCAGAGTCGTAGGACCAATAACTTTCCAATAAGCGCAATTTAATAATGAAAGACAATACACTAACACAGGAAACTAAGCACGTTCGGTAGGACCAGTGTCCTACCTTCTTCAGATACCATACAGTTCAATTAACAGGGTTTTTAAAGCATTAGAAAACCACAATTAAACAATTAACCAAATGCCAGAATAACTCAACTTGTCCTTAAAGGTGCAATGGATATCTTGGTGCTATGCACTCCAAAGTTGGGAGGGTGGCCTAATGGTTAAGGTGTTTGCCTTACAAACACAAGGTACAGTGTTTGAATCTCACAGGAGATAATTGGCTAGGCTTAAAATGGCTCGGAAGGGCAGTTAGCTTAGTATGAACCTATGAACTATATGTAAACCAATATAGGCATACTTTTCTAAAATTAAATAAGTAAGAAATGCTGCATATTCTTACCTAAAAAGTCAAACATAAAATCAATTAAATACAGTTAATATACTAATGTAAATATAATATAAGTTTAGTATAAGTGACCAATGTTTTTTGAGAAAATAAATAAATGAATAAATAAATTTAAATCTATATGCTGTATATATAAAATACTGTATTATATATTATAAAATGTTATAAAACATATCTAAAACCTATAAATAAGTGTGTTAAAAGTCTTCACTTGTAAAAACACGTATCAGGGGCAACCAAAATTTAGTAATCTAAACATTTTACCCATTGTTGACATACATTACCAGCTGAAACTTACAGATGAATGCCATATACAAATCATAGACCTAACAACCCATAGGTAATATAATAAAGAGGTCATAGTGTTCAACTGTAGATTTTATCTAGGACACTCCCCCAGTCCCATCTCTTTACAGCATTCTACCTAATAAACCCTCTCTGCACTTGCTTTTAGTCCTTTTTAATTTAATTACATTTTTTCAAACTGTGTGTGGACTAATATTGCTACATACTCAAGTGTGCCAGCTTGCACTGCATGTGAATTGTTTTTACTACTGTTTTTGCTACTTTTCTGAAAAAAAAAATGTATCTGCTTTTACTGTATTTGTGTTTCTTCCTACTTTATTTTGCTTTTGTGTCATCTTAAAAGTACTCAGTTGTATTTATTACTTCTTGGTGTAACTCATTCTAAGCCTTTTAGTTTAAGCACTTGGGCTTCAGACCAGTTGTTTTACATTAGGAAGGTTTGTGGTCTGCACTATAGTGGCAGAACCGGTAGCTTACATCCTTCTAAGTTGTGAACTGCTGATTGAGGGCTCAGTGTCAGTTATTCTAAAAGTGTATTAATTCTGGTTTAAGCACTTGGGCTTCAGGCCAGTTATTTTACATTAAAAGGGTTTGTGGTCTGCACTCTTGTGGGAGGAGAGGCTGGACTCTGCCCTTCTGAGCTGGGAATTTCTGGTTAAAGGCTTATAGTGCCTGCATATTTGAACTGCTTCTTACTGAAATTGGTACACCTTGTTTGCTGTAGTGTAGACTAGATCCAGGCCTGCTGAATCTAGCTTTGTTTGTATAACTTGAGCACTAATCCAGGCATTCTTCAAAGTATTCAATTGTATTTATTACTGCTTGGTAGTAACTTTATTAAAGTGTAGCTATTATTCTAAGTCTTTTGGATTAAGCACTTGGGCTTCAGACCAGTTGTTTTACATTAGGAAGGTTTGTGGCCTGCACTGTGGTGGCAGGACAGGTAGCTTACATCCTTCTAAGTTGGGAACTGTTGATTGAGGGCTCAGTGTCTGTTATTCTAAAAGTGTATTAGTTCTGGTTTAAGCACTTGGGCTGCAGGCCAGTTATTTTACATTAAGAAGGTTCGTGGTCTGCACTCTTGTGGGAGGAGAGGCTGGACTCTGCCCTTCTGAGCTGTGAATTTCTGGTTAAAGGCTTATAGTGCCTGCATATTTCAACTGTTTCTTACTGAAATTGGTACACCTTGTTTAATGTAGCATAGACTAGATCCAGGCCTGCTGAATCTAGCTCTGTTTGTATGCTTGTTGTTTGTTTGCTTGTTATTTCCCTGAAACGCTAATACCACCTAAAACACGGCTTTTCAGTGCTTCTGTGGATCCCTAGTGATATCTGCATTGCTTACTGTACTCATTTCCTTGTTTCACTTAAAAGAAAGACCCTGTTTGTCATTTTTGCATTTAAGCTACCTGTAACACATTGCATTTAAGTTACCTGGCACTTGCTCACTAAAGCAATTATATAAGTCAGCACTAAAAAATTAAAAGCACTACACCCTCACAAACTCCCCTTGAGTACCTTGTTCCCCATTGGCACTAAAAAATTAAAAGCACTACACCCTCACAAACTCCCCTTGAGTACCGTGTTCCCCATTGGCCCTTTTTTTCAATTATAAAGGAATCCCCAATGCTATTTTAGCATGTCCAAAGGTCAGTTGTCAATCTTCTCTCCGGTCCAGCAGGTGAATCTGGGAATCTTGAGGCAATGTTACAACTGCCTCATGTACACAGACAACCTTCTCCTCCTCCCAACAAATTCCAACACATGTGAGAGATGCATCCATATAGCCAAACTGGAGGCTAAGCTCTCTCAACTCAGTACTGGCGTAACCAGTCAGGAGGAGAAGGAAACCACACTCACTACAATTCCAGTCTCACATAGACCTACCACAACAGCAAACCAAACACATAAACACACAAAAACATACTCGAAGGCTCTAAATAAAAATCTGCCTAAGCAGCAGATACCTCCAAAGCAGACACCCAAGCAAACACTACCCCTAAACAAATCACGTGCAACACATAGCTCACAAAGCCAGTGTGCTGAACAGTCACAGCCCTTAAGACTAAACAACACACCTGATACACTTGTACTAGGTGACTCTATCGTCAGGCACACTGACGTCCCGCTCACCAGGCTAAACAAGGAGAAGGTCATGGTGAGCTGCCTGTCGGGCGCTAGGATCCGCCACATAACACAAGCACTCAGGTCACTCCAAGGCAAGTACAAATATGACTCAGTCATTGTCCATGCTGGTGTGAATGACCTGAGACGTACCTTCCTGGACTACATGAAAAGAGACATATAGGAGCTCTCTGAGCATGTGGCCCAGGCCGGTATGACCCTGACCTTGAGTAGCATCTTACCCTCACCAAGAATGATGCCACAATATGAAGACAAGATGATCAATTTCAACAATTGGCTTAAGTATTGGTGTCATTCAAAGGGGATCCAATGCCTGTCAGCCTGGGATGACATGCTCGACAAGCCACGATGCTTCGCTAAGAACAGCTTGCACCTGTCACCCCTGGGCTTTCAGATATTGGCAAAGGCTCTTGCTACCCCCATAGTGCCTTTTTATGCAAGGCTCAAAAGACAAACCCACCTCCATAGGTATCACAAGGGATAAGAAACTAAGAGTAATGCTACTCAACACCAGATGTCTAAACCTCAAGATGCACGTACTCAAAACTCTCCTTAGCATGGAGAACATCGATATCTGTGCAGTAACAGAAACCTGGTTCAAGGCTCCCGAGAGCACCCCAGCACTACCAGGTTATACCTCATACCATGCTTTTCGGCCCCAAAACTTGGACTGACCCACAAAAGGAGGGGGAGTATCAATATTCGTCAAAGATACCCACACCTCCAGGTTGGTGGCACAGCACGAAGCATCAGAGACTATCCATGTGCAACTAACAGTGGGTAAAACTGCCTTCCAGTTTATAGCCTGCTATAGACCACCCTCCCTAACCCAGGAACCCGACTCAGCCTTCCTGAGAACATTGGAAAATATGAAGGTCTCTCCAAACACCATTATATTGGGCGATTTCAACTACCCAAACATAGACTGGGAGCATTACTCTAGCTCCAACACCCTAGCCCAAAGGTTCCTAGAATTTATAAACTCAAATGCTATGGAACAACTTGTTACCACTCCCACAAGAGGCGAAAATATACTGGACCTGATCATCACCAACATGGGGTCTCTATGCTCCAGACCAGAAGTGTATCCCTCACTGGTAAGATCAGACCATAAACTAATCTCACTGGATATTCACATCCCGACTCCACACCCTGCCCAGAAAACCACAATGAAAAACTTCTCTAAAGCAAATTTCACACTCCTCAAAACCGAGGTGGAATCCTTCAAAGTCCCCGGGCCTGTGGAAAATACGGCCCAGACTGCAGAATCCTTTATAAACGCATTCTATGAACACCTTCAGGAATGCATGGATCATGTGATCCCAAATAAAACCAAGACCCAATCCTCCAAAGGCAGACGTCCTGTCTGGTGGACCCCAGCCATAAACAAGCTATACAATAGAAGGAGGAAGCTACTAAATGATAGAGAAAAATTCCAAAAAGGGAAGGCATCTCTGATCAGTATTAGCAAAAAACTACGGGCACTCATAAAATCGTCTAAGGCCAGCTTCGAGAGAAAAATTGCACAGGACACTAAGGATAATCACAAGGCTTTATTTAGTTATGTTAGGAACCTGGGTGGTAATTCCCAGATATGCTCAGAATTAGTCCAAAATGACAAAAAAATACACCGAACCCACAGACATTGCCAACATCCTAGCTGACAGGTTCAGCGCAAACTCCCTCCCACCAAAGGGCAAATATCTATCCCAGCAGAGTGCTGCCTCCCTGACATCTCAGATGCTCAGGTAAGAGCCACCCTCTCCAAAGCAAAAAACACAGCATCAATGGGACCAGATGGTGTCCCAGGCTGCGTCCTACATTAAATCCAAGAAGAGCTAAACCCAAACATAAAACTACTGTTCAATCTCAGCCTTACTACAGGATATGTACCCAAAGAGTGGCGTACAGCAACTGTGGTCCCTATCCACAAAAGTGGTGCCTCAACGGATCCTGGAAACTATCGCCCCATAAGCCTGACTAGCTTGGTCTGCAAAGCTATGGAAAGGATCATCATGGACCTCATAAATAAAGATATTTGGGACCTACAGACACTGGATCCTACCCAGTTCGGCTTGGTTAACAACAGATCCTGCCTCTTAAACCTGGTTTATTTCTTTGAAACAGTCACCAAGGCCATTGACAAGGAGAAGGTGGTCCACACAGCCTACCTGGACCTCGCAAAAGCCTTCGATACAATACCCCACTCGAGAATTATAGATAAGCTCACCAGCTTAAATATAAACCCCTATGTCACTAGATGGGTTGCAAACTGGCTCAAGGACAGAACCCACATGGTTAGAATTGCTGGAGCCATGTCAGACTCCAAACCAGTTACAAGTGGCGTCCCACAAGGCTCAGTCCTGGGACCTCTCTTGTTCGGTATATATTTCTCGGAGGTACAGGCCAACACGGAAGGACTGTGGCTGACCATGTTCACAGATGACTGCAAACTGGGCACCATAATCGACTCTCCAGCCAACACAAGCATCCTCCAAAAGGGCCTCATAGAAACAGACAACTGGTGCCAGAGCCATGGCCTCAAGCTAAACGCCAAAAAGTGTATAGTCATCCCCTTTGGCAAAAACAAAGTGCCTACAAATTACCACATAGGTGGTAATTCATTAAGTACTGAAGAAGTAATTAGGGACCTGGGGACCCAAGTTGATAGCAATCTCTCATTTGACAACCACGTGGCCAAAGTGGTTAGAAAAACATTTTATATAACCCACCTAATCATGAAGGGATTCACATCTAGATCAGGGGAGGTCATCGTGCCTCTTTACTCATCCCTCATCAGTCCCATAATTGAGTACAATGCCCCTTTTGGGATGTACCTTACCAGACACCTGCAGCAACTGGAAAGACCCCAAAAGTATCTCACCAAGAGGATCAAAGGGCTCAAACAAATGCCATATGCTGCCCGGTTAAAGAAACTCCAGCTCTACTCAGTGGCATACCACCTGTTCAGAGGCGATCTGTGCCTGACGTATAAAGCCATGTCCAACCCGGAATTAATGGACATGCTGCACCTCAGAAAATCCAAATCCCATCGAGCTACACGCTCGACAGACTTGAACCTCAGCACTGAAATAAATAGGACATGCTGGAGGGACAGATTCATAACCCAGAGGCTCCCTTCACTCTGGAATAAAATCCCAGTCCAGGTTAGACAGAGTCCCTCATTGACTCTCTTCAATAGGAATCTTGATGAGTGGATGGGAGATCGTAGGTTTACCCCAGGTATCACTTCTGTGTCACTGTTAGACAGAGGCACAGTATACTAACCTCAAAAAAGGGCATAGCAAAATTAATTTAAAATGGGTGGCGAAAGCCAAACACATTCTGGCTAGGCTTATAAATGCCTTAGGGCAGATAGCCTATTATGAACCTATGAACCTATGAACCTATGAACTAAAATCATCTTTCAAAGCTAACTGTTTCAAAATGATTTTAATAGATATATATTCATTAAGACCAGGGTATATGTGGGCTTCAGTTCTGATCTGCCACATAATTTTATCAATCTCTAAGTTTAACTGCCACGGACCCCCTCTGGGGTCTGGGTGTCTTTGTTGTAGGATTGAAAATTTAAAACCATGGTCAGGAAAGTCAGCAATATGTCTGGCCAAAGCATTATTCAAATCTTTCTTGCCAATAGCATACACATGCTCATAAATACGCTGTCTCAGTTTTCTCTCAGCCTTTCCAATATAAAATACGGAACATTGAGAACACGTGGCTGCGTATGTAATACCTTTAGTTTGACAGTTAAATCTCCCTTTTATGACAAATGTTTTGTTTTTCAGTTTAATTTTATTGTCATCCCAAATAAACTTGCATTGATGGCATGCATCACATTTGTGCATACCCGCATTAGCTTGGATATTAGTAGTATTTTTCCTTTCTAATATGGCCTTTAAATTCGCCCCTCTTCTAAACGTGATTTTGGGTTGTAGGCCTAACATTTTAACTAGGCCTTGATCTTCTGTTATAATGGACCAATTCTTGTACAAAATTTCTTTCATGTTATAATGGTCCAAAG
This sequence comes from Protopterus annectens, assembly GCF_019279795.1. Taxonomy (NCBI): domain Eukaryota; kingdom Metazoa; phylum Chordata; order Ceratodontiformes; family Protopteridae; genus Protopterus; species Protopterus annectens. The sequence continues at coordinate 362,043,972 of NC_056725.1, forward strand.
AGTAAGTACACAGAAAACTGATACGGTAATCTGATTCAAGTTTAGAAGGAGACTTATTATTAACTGTACTCAAGACATTTGGTATAGAAGATAACCTATTGGTTGGCAAGAGCCTAAAATAACCTACTTGCCTTTTATTGCTGACTTCCAAGCAAATAAAATCTAGCAAGGGTTTAGGATACCCATGACTTAGAAACATGCTCTTAAGAAGTGAACACTCCAAATAAAAATCTGTATCATCAGTGACCATCCTAGCCGCTCTCACTAATTGTCCCTTCACTACGGCCTTTTTTTGGTGAAAGGGGTGGCTGCTTGTAAAATGTAAGAAAGAATTTGAATAGGATGGTTTTCTATGTATTACACTCTTATATCTTCTATTGGTTGTGTCCTTGACAAGATGAACATCTAAATAATTAATTTCCATTTCGTCGAATTTGTAAGTAAATTAGAAGAAATCAGTCATGGATTGTATGCTATCCATAAAGGTAGAGATAAGTTCTGTAGGGCCTTTCCATATAATAAAAATATCGTCCTGGTAACGCGTATACAAGGCTACATTTTCCATAAATAACTGGTTCAGGAAGAGCAAGGATCTCTCCCAGTATGCCATGATGCAATTAGCAAAGCTGCCCCCACATGGAGAGCCCATGGCTATCCCTGTCTTTTGCAAAAAGTGTCCGTCAAAAATCATATAATTATTTTTTAATACAATTTCAAGTAATGTCTCCACTAAATAAATGGTGTTCTCTTCAGTTTGTTTAAGAAACAGAAATTCTCTGATCCATTCTAGGCCAAGAACCTGTGGGATGACTGTGTAGAGTTCTTTAACATCTATTGTGAGGAAAATGGAGTCTCTGAGGTATTCTAATTTACTTACATTTTCAACATAATTCCATGAGTCCTTGCATATTTGAGACTCCTGCTGGATTAATGGCCTTAAGATGCTATCCACATATTTGGCACAACCATATGCGATAGAACCTCTACCATCTACTACTGGCCTAAAGGGGGGATGCTGGTAACTTTTATGGATTTTTGGAGTACCAACAAGGGCAGAGATTTTAGGGCATTCATTGTCAAAAACTGGTGCATATCAATATCTATAGTTCCCTCCAGAATCAAATCATTGATCAGTGTTTATTTTCTTATATGCTATATTGATTTCATTTATACTAACTGAAATGTATGCTTCTGTTTGCAAATATTTTTCCATATGGGCTACATACTCTTCTTGGTTCATAAACACCAGACCTCCCCCTTTATCGGGTTTCATAACCCTAATTTTACAATGGTGCAATAACTTAATAAAGTCACTTTCACGTTCAGTAATATTAAGTATTCTATCCTTCCTTTTTTGGTAAAGGTTGTTAATAGCCCTAAAATCCATCTCACAAATCTTTTCAAAAGTATTGAGAACACTATGGAGTGGAGGGTTAAAGAGACTAGACACTCTTAAAGAATTAGTTAAGGATGGGACGCCACCCATGCAAACCTGCAAGTTGAGTTTCCGTACAAACAATTTCAAGTCCAGGATTGCTCTTACTAAGTCCATGTTTTTGTCTGGAACAAAGGATAAACCTTTTGAAATAAATTCAATCATCTCTTGTGAAACTTCCAAAGAGGTAAAATTATAGATGTTAAAATCCCCTTTGGAACTAGTAAGAATTTTAGGCATGTGTTGGAGAGGACATGTCATCTCCTCCGCTGGTTTTGCTGATTCCATGCCTGCCCCTGGTTCCTGTTCCCTCTGCGATTGTTGTTGTTCCTGCCTCCCTGGACCTTCTGAAAATCTGATGATCGATTAGGGCCCCGCTGGTTGTTGTTACTACTTGAAACTTGGTGTCCAACATTGCCATTATTCATATTGTTATTATTATTGTTATTATTCATATTATTGAGCCTTTCGCTCCTTCGTACTGGCTGGGTTTCTTCGCCATCAGTGTTATTAATGCTTAAATCAAGATTAATTTCTTGTTCTCTATCAGGTTCACTAAGTGTCCTAGGGTTGAGCAATGAGGCCCCAGGTCTGCTAGGGTTAAATGGAAGGCAGGGGTAGGCTTTATTTGAAGCATAATCCTGGACATCTCTTGCAATTTTCCTTTTCTTTGTGACTAACAGCTTGGCCATAGTTGCATCAATGCTAGAAAAAATTCTGGCATAATCGTATTTGTATCTAAAAAAATCATTGTCAGTTTTTATTGCATGTTCAAGAATTTCTAACTCACTTTTAAGGCCATTTATTTCACCTTTATAAAAGTTAATCAATGACATGATAAATTCTGCTCCTTGCTTGTCAAAAAGCCCCAACAGTTCTTTGTGAAATGTAGAATTTTCTATCAATCCTACAGGGTAATGCCATTGTCTTAACCCCTTAGGAATAATCTTTTTTTTTCTAGACATTCTTGTAAGTAAGCAGTTTCTAACTGTAATTTCCTACATTTAAACAGTTTAGTGTCAAATTCAGAAATGGAGTCAGACAAAGAACTCACCCCTGAATGTAGGTCTTGTGAAGGAGATAGTCCATTGGAATTCTTAAAAAACTCATTGTTGCTTAGGAAGTTTACCATAGAAGGAAAAAGGCAAGCCTCTGTGTTTAAGACTCCTGGCTGCCGCTCGTTGCTCGACCTAGCACCGGCATTCATTCCTGGTTGTGCTACAATTTCAGTATTCCTTCATGGTTGTGCTACTGCTTCAGAAGCTGGCTGTAATCCACTGCTAACAGCTCCAACATAACTGTTCGACAAAGGAGACCTTGGTTGGGAACCCCCAACACCCTGCGGTCCCCTAGGACAAGTGTTTGTTTCCTGGCCAGTTTTAAAATCAAGACGCTGGGTAAGAGAATCTACTCTACCCAATAAAACTTCAACCAAAGCTGTTAAATTGCTGATAGCATTAGCGTCGGATGTTATGGTCCTATTCAAGCCATGCGGCTCCTCTTGTGAGAATAAAGATTGAGACTACCATTCAATTAACAGGGTTAACTGATTTAACTGATTTTATGTTTGACTTTTTAGGTAAGAATATGCAGCATTTCTTACTTATTTAATTTTAGAAAAGTATGCCTATATTGGTTTACATATGGGAGTGCATAGCACCAAGATATCCACTGCACCTTTAAGGACAAGTTGAGTTATTCTGGCATTTGGTTAATTGTTTAATTGTGGTTTTCTAATGCTTTAAAAACCCTGTTAATTGAACTGTATGGCATCTGAAGAGGGTAGGACACTGGTCCTACCGAAAGTGCTTAGTTTCCTGTGTTAGTGTATTGTCTTTCATTATTAAATTGCGTTTATTGGAAAGTTATTGGTCCTATGACTTTGCTTGCAGTGTTGCCGTTTTTGGTTTTACTAGTTCGTGGTTTTGTATTTAAGACCTGTTGGCTTTCGTGTTCCTTTTGTATATATTACTGCACTTTCTTACTCAAATACATATTTTCTGTTTTACTCAGTACACTCTATATATTGTACATTTCTGTAACTTCTCATCATACTATGCTATGATGTACTATTGTTTACTCTATTAATTTGTACTCATCTCTGACTTTTGTATTTTTATCATATACGTGGAGCTTTTATATTTTTTATGATTGTCATGTATGTGGAGCATTTCTCCCTGGGTCTCTGCTGAAAATGGGCACCTGATTGCCCAGTCAGACCAACCCGGTAATCAAATATAAAAATAATAAATAAATAAATAAATAAATAAATAAATAAATAAAGGGCCAGTCCAAATTTTTTATTTAATGTAGTGCTCCTGTGGTGAGTTAAAATTCTCATTAAGTCCCTTTTTCTCTGTAGAATTAATGCTGACATGTTCAAGTTCATTCATCTGTTTTCTACCAAGATTATGGGGGCTAGGATAAGCCCATTTATTGGCATAATCCTCCTCATTACACCTTGAATTTTCTTTTTTATATTCCGAACTTGTTCACATTTTTCAATGTTTTTAACCATTTAATTATAATTGATTAGATTATACTCAAATAACAAGTCTTTCTTGATGTTATCATCCAAAATTTGTATCACCTTTAATGTTTGTTGTTTGTTTGTCTTTTGGCTTTTTCCCACTAAGGGGTCGCCACAGTGGAACTCCGGTCCGCTAATGATTGGCAGTAGATTTTTTTACGAAACGCCGAGGTGCCAGCTCGATGCCCAACCTTCAATGAAGGTACGCCCATTTACGCACGCATGTCTTTTGAATGCTACCCAACCACGGGGAGGACATGCAGACTCCACACAGAAGGCACTCCCAAGCCAAGCCGAGAATCGAACGGGAGAACCTCTTGCTGTGAGGTAACAACACTACCGCTGTACCACCGCGGAATACTGTTTAATAACTGATCCAACCAGTCTTGTCAAAAAGCTTTGTAGCTCACTGTAAAGTTTACACTCAGAGGAAATACCATTCAGAAACTGCCAAAATCAAAGTCGTCTGGGTATCCTCTGTCTATGTATTCATTTGTTAAAGAACAAATTATACTGTAAAGATTTCAGCTTATGAAGTTGTTTGTCCATTAATTTTAATTGATTCAGAAATACTTTGCTCCAGTTTACTATTTGAGATAGTAGAAGGATCAAATGAGTCTGCTTTTGCCAATATTTTTTCCAAACCTCCATTTCAAAAACATTCATCCTTCCTACTTTTGGGATCTGGTTTCTTTTGTCTAGTCATCTCACATGTTGACAGCACCTGTTTATTGTTGTTACCTTCTCCATAGAATCAGATTAGGAAGGATTACTGTTATTGTCTTTATTATTATTATTATTATTATTACCCATCACGAGTTGCCCTACAGTAATCTTTCTTCATCTGATCAAGTAGCACATTTATCGCACAGCACATTAAGTAATCAATGTTAAAAGATCATTACTGTCATTTGCTGTTATTTGTCAAAACTTAGAATTTACTTCTGGCAACTTTGCTCTCTGTTCATGTCGTGCAATGGAGGTAGTGAACAATGCACAGAGTATATCAACATTGTTACAGGCCAGTGTTCGGCCATTGCATATGAAATGTAAATTTTCAACAGTTCACTTCATTAATAGTTCACCTGTTTGTGAGTTATAGCTGTGTACTGTCATGCAGGTATTACAAATGTGTTCAACAAGTCTCACATCTGGGCAAAATGAGATTTACAACATTAAGCTATACTGCATTCAGTGGTGTCCTTTGACAGACTGTATTTAAATGTGTATGTGTGGCAGCCACAACAGGAAGTACACATGATGATTGTACTTCTAACAATGATTGATACTCCAATCACTTTGAAATGATAATTAAAGCAACAGTTGAAGCAGTTCCCATGAAGCAGATATCATTACACAATACTGATAGCATGTACATTGCATCTGAGTTACATCACATCTTCAATGTGCTAACTTTCCATGTGTGGTCTTACTATCACACATATCTACATAATTCCATAGGTATACACTGACATTCTTACAGGCACACACAACTTAGATTACAAGGAAATGAGTCCACTTGACTTTTGCCTTGAATAACTTGCATTTTAATATCTTTAAATGACCGTGTCCCTCATTTCACAACTACATACATCTCTCATCTATTATGGTTAGACATCTGTAACTATGCATTACAGCATAGTCTTTTGTTTATATCATGTTCAAAGAGACAGTTCTGTATATGTGATCGGTCCTTCTGTATTGCACTACATAACTATATGGGATGCATTAACAGTCTTAATTCCTACCATTGACAACATTCAGCCTGGTGCCACAGCTGATTGTTGCAGAATTACTAATATTTTCTGAAGGATTGTACAGGTGTGAATTAATTTTTCAGTATGTCCCTATTTTACCTACACTTTTATTTTGTTTCTTTAATACATATAAGGGAAGGGAATTGTTAAATTTGTTTAATCTGTTTGTCTGTTCAAACAGCAGTTCATATCTATGTAAATTACTGCCTTCGTTTACTTTTACAATATACATGACAATGCAAGTGAAGTTTCATAACTACCTGCACTATGCAATGTCTCATACCGTATCAGCTTTCCTTGACAACTATCTTACCTCTCAGCTGTACCTATTATTTATGAACTTCTCCCATTTTGTTACATTGTAGCTCTTGTCCCTCTCAGCCCTTTCTTAAATGCAGTGACTTAGTTGAAAAGATGGTTGAATTGTACTTACTACTGTTTAATGTCAATAATTACTGGTGTAATCTTCTTTTTGTGTTAACAAAATCTGTAATAAATTCATACTTATCTCCTGCTGTCAACATTTCAGGTTTAAAGTCATGTAAATATGTCCCTGAGTGTCCCTGACTGTTTTTATAGTTCTTCCTAATTACAATGGGAGAGCGGTGTACATGAATCTATTTTTAGATAAATACCAGCTTCTTGTTAAGTTCCCCCTGCCTCTTATTTATAAATTCCAAGATGCCCTTGTTAGTAATGTGCTGTTTGCAAGTACTCACTTTCTGATGTTAAGCTTATTTACCCTTAGATGTTTATACTATGTGCTCAAGCCCAGCTGCACCTTATTGTGGACGCTAGCAGGTGTTTTGGCCATGGAGAGGTGTTGTTCGCCACATGTAGGGTTAATTAGCATCTTGCATATTCAATGAGCAATGTTGTTTGTGGTGCAAAGCCAGATAATTATCTAGCCTTTGGTGCAAATCGAACATGTTTGTTGATAAATCTCCTGGTAAGATTTTTCCATTGAGTGGCCTATGCACCAAACCCCTCCACCCCTATATGCTGTCTCTGTGACATTTGTTTTTGTAACCATTACAACAATAACCACAATCTTCATCCTTTACCCACATTTCAGTTGCTATTGCTGTATATCTGAGGCACATTTAAGGTGCTCTGTCATTCACATTTTCTAGCTTTGCTTCTAGCATTTATATAAGCTATGTTTATAGAGACTTCCCTATGTACTTAATCACCATTACATCCCGTCATTGTACAGTTACAGTTATATCTAGTAACTTCTTCTCAAGTTAAAAAAACTGTTGAATTGATTCATTGTCCTTGTGTTTTTGGAGGAACTTGTAACTTGCAGTTACAGTGTTTGCGTTAAGCATAACATGCTTCTAAAATACATAAAATGACTGGTCACATACCTCTCAACTACTTTGTGCATTGGGCAAAGCCAAAATAATGGGGGGAGGCATAGGGCCAAAATAGGGACAGATTTCAAATATTACTCTTATATTCTTAGAATGTTGCTAGAATTACAGGTTTTGTGTTAGCATGCATATTCTAAAGGATATGAAGATTAAAACTCAAATGTCTGTCATTATTTAATGACTTCAGTCCTCAATGATTTTCCTGAAAAAGACAAACAGTATGAGGAACAGATTTATTTATTTATTTATTGCATTTGTTGACTGGGAAAGTCCACTGGGCCTAGGAAGAGCCCATTTTCAGTGGAGGTCTGGGGAGAAAAGCTCAATTTATAAAGTAATTAAAAACAATTAAAGACAATGTCACTACATGGTAAAGTTGTACACAGAAATTACAAATGTAAACTCAGGAAATATATCAATGATATCATACAGTAATTGCAAACAAAGGTCTTAGTGTGTTAGAGATAGGATGAGAAAATATAGGAGTGACTGTGAAAATGGCAGAGTGTAAAGAAGTCAGTTGTGAGCAGGGAGGAAGGCTGCAGAAATGTAAGGGTAGAGAGCAATAATGTGGGTATATTCCAGTGTATGGGTAGAAGTTAGAAGTATGGGATCTGGGAGGAAAGCAAGTGAAAGGACTGAGTTAGAAATATGAAGCAGGTGACAGACAGAGACAGGGAGGTAATAGACAGGACAGGAGTGGTGGAGAGTATAAAAAGATGGATGTAGATTGGGGTTCTAGAGAGGGAAATAAGGTTTTTGGATTTATTGGTGGGGCACATGAGCATAGCCAATGAGAGAGAAGGTGTTCTTTTAGGGATTGTTTTGAAGGATGCAGGGTTACTGACAGCTCTGAGAGATGGAGGAAGATTATTCCATAACTTGGAGACAGCAAAGGAATACAGCATTTGGCCAGCTGACAATTTGGGTTTTTCAATAGACAACAACATTTTGTTTTCAGACCTGAGGAGGTAATTGGGGTGATAAATGGTCAGTGTAGATGAGATGGAAGGGCAGCTTTCAGGTTGGAAGATTAACTTGTGGGCTGTTGTTAGTTGTAGATAAGTAAGATGGGGAGATTCTAGCCACTTTAGCTGATGCAGTGAGGAGCAGTGGTGTGAGGAGTATTTCACGTTTGTAGCAAATTTGGCCATTTTGTTGTAGCACGAGTCAAGCTTACTTTTTAGAGAGGATTGCAGGCTGGTAAGGATGGGGGCACCGTATAGCAGATCAAAAATATGAAGCAAAAATATGGACCTTCTGTGAAAATCTGGACATTTGGGAGATGTGCTTCAAAGATGTTTTGTATCATTTACTAGATGCAGCAATCATGCACTGAAAATATGTTTTTCTTTTGTTTTTATATAAAGTAGTAAGCAACTATACTTTAATATTTCAGTTTTACAGTGCAAATATCATGCCCCTTGGAACAGTTCTAATATGTAGTAGACTGCTGGACCAAAGGTCTCTGGTATTCATAAAGAATTTTGCACAGTAGAGTTAGACTTTCCAGGCAGTTGTACTCCACTGTGTAGTCCTAGTGCTTTCTGCATACAGTACACATATAAATATACTCCACCCAATGGATCATTCTCAGTTCATAAGCATTAGTCCAAATGTGCACAGATTAGTCCTAACCACAAAAGTTATGGTAACAGGAACACGTCCCTACAATTTATGTAATGTGCTTGAGTTTACCCATCCCTCTTCTGTGGATTTGTTTTTCAGCATACAGAACTAAGCAGCAACATCAAAGCTAAGTTCTGGTATAGTGCAGCTCAGCAGGGATCAGCTCTTCAGTGAGGCATACCAGACATATCAACCCACAGTAAGTAGCTTTTTCCTATTGCAATGTATATTCTGTCATGTTACATTGCAACTAGTTCAGTTAACAGCACCATTGTGCATAGTATATCACTGTGTACATAGTGCATTGTTGTTCCTATTGAGGGAATAGGAAAATTCTGTCCTTTTGTATGCAACCTGACATTAGTACAATCACATGAATGGTATAAGTGATACTTAATTCAGTGGGTAAAACTGATTTATGGGACTAAACACTGCATTTATCAACAGCCTGGGCTAAGGGTAATGATCAATGAAATTAATTTTCATATGCTGCTTGAAGTTACTCTATGAATATGGCAGGCTGAGAAAGCCTCAGGTAAGGTAAATGCACTCTAGCTGAATCCAGCACTAATAAGGAAACCTCTAGTAGTCAGTATAAGGGCATCTCTAGCAGCCAGTATAAGGACATCATTAGTAGTCAGTATAAGGGCTCTCTAGTAACCAGTATAAGGACATCACTAGTAGTTAGTATAAGGACAGTTCTAGTAGTCTGTATAAGGACATCTCTAGTAGTCAGAATAAGGACATATCTGGTAGTCAGTATAAGGACATCTCTAGTAGTCAGTATAAGGACATCTCTAGTAGTCAGTATAAGGACATCTCTAGTAGTCAGTATAAGGACATCTCTAGTAGTCAGTATTTCACTGTGTAAAATGCAGTTCAATGTCCAGCATGAACATGATTCCCAAGATTTCATCAAAGTTTCTCTTACCATTGGATTGGCAAGAAATAGTAGTTTGTACAAACATATCACCAGTCCCTGAATATCTAGAGTACCATTTTTATGAATATTTGCCCTTTTATGCTCTGCACTACTTTCTATTGTGCTGGAACCATAATGAGTACAGCTCATCATAAAATATAACAAATCAGAGTAGTGAACTCTTGCAATAGCACTATGTTAAGTTCTGACACTTTTCTCTGGGCACTAGAATATCCATCTGTATGGATACCAATACACAGTTAGATTCAGTGAAGTCCCTGGTACACGTTGTTAACCAATACACACATATTGTAATTCATATACACTCTTATCCAATAAAGTGAACATCTTAAGATTTCAGTTTAAAGTTAGAAACTCATCCCTGCTTAGTTATGATATCTTTGTCATTTAACAGGATGAATTGCAGGTATATATCCAAGGTAATAGATACAGAAGTGTGTATTTCATGCAAAGGTGGAAGAGGAAAGCTGTGTTTAAAACATTAGCATATTAAAGGGATTATTTAGAAAGAATGATATGGAAATTGTGTGATATGACTCAATGGTAATTAGGGATTCTTAGTGTCATCATAACATGGACCTGATAGAGGCAATGCTGCATGATGAAGCAGCTTGCTTCTTCTTTTGGCTTTTCCCGGTTAGGGGTCGCCACAGCGGAACTCCGGTCCGCTAATGATTGGCAGTAGATTTTTACATGCCGAGTTGCCAGCCCTGACACACAACCTTCAACGAAGGTACGCCCATTCACGCTCGTCTCCGTACAGAAGACGCTCTAGCTGAGAATTGAACAGGACAATGTCTTACTGTGAGGCGACAATGCTACCACAGCACCACCACCGCAGATTTTTGCATGATGAAGCAGCAAAGTCTCAAAAACATCAGACACTGTTCAACTGAGTAAATGCTAAAATAGGTCACATGACATGGATCCATCAGCATGCATGTGGCATGCTCAATGTGATGTGTGTCCATACATTCGTTGAAGACCCACGTATATGCTACATGGGGTATCAGAGTACCATTATAAGGACTACAAACCAAAGTGCTAACTGTTTATTTTACAAATCAGAAGGAAACAGGATTCTAGGAAAGTCAGAAAGGAGAAGTGAATGCACAGAAGGACAATGGGCAAGTAATGGTAGCAGTAGCATAGGGCTGGGGAAGGAGGATATTTTCTTTTTGTGGGATATGTATCACTATTTTACAGATGAAGGTTAGAGAGGAAGGGAAGGAGGGAAATGATATGGGCAGAAAGGAAGGTATAGTGATGGCAGTAGGGACAAGCACAAAAGTATATAACACAATATTGAGATGGGAAGTGGTGATGCAAAAGGTGGAGGGGCAACAATGGAGAAACAGACAGAGGGTAGTGAACTAGTGAGGAGGAGGATTGGGCAACAAAAAAGAAATGAGAATGATGCAGAGTGAAGGGAACATCATGATGAATGACAACGTTGGGTGAGAACTGCTTACCAAGCCAGAATTCAGTAACCCTTGTGGCTGACATCATTGGTACTGTCAGCCACTAGTGACTTGATTGTCAGAGTAGGGTAACTATACAAGTTCAGCAGCTGCATAAGGAGGCAATCCAGGGTGCCAATCCACAACTCAATCCACCAGTCCATGTCAGTCCTGACCAGTTTCTGCACCTCCCACTGGGTGACCTGGAAGGCCCCGTCTTTGCCACTGCCCAATGCATATTCCATACCAACCACTGGAATAGTAGCACCTGAGTCTAGCGGTGAATTTTCCAGGTTGTTTCCCACCCTGCACAGATGCTGGCCTGGGGAATACTGAGGACCCAGTATTTGGAATCGCAAATAATGCAGGGTACATCACTTCTTGCTGCATGGCTGGTGCTGTAGCATAATGGACATAAAAAGAGGCAAACAATATAACAAAGCTATTTAATAAAAAGAAAAAAGATGACAGTCTATGGCCTGATAGCATGCAGGTTAAGGCACAAGATTATCAAGTGGTAGATCTGAGTTTAAAACATAGTTCAGAAGCAGTTGGGTGGCAGCATTATCTGTGCTGAAGAAAGGTAATATGCCACCAAAAACCTATGATGTCTTCCCGTAAAGTCACAATTAGTCAATATTGATTTAGGGCAATTACTTGCTTACTTCTTAATAGACAAATGTAGGATTTTGGACTTTTCATTCATCAGCTTAAAGTCCTCATACAGAGACAACGGCTAAGAAAGTATTATAACGATTAACGGTATCTTACAAGATTACTAACCTGTTATTCATATTGAGCACTGCTGCAGTAATCCTAGCTATATGCTTTATATCCTGTTATGGATATAACAAATTACAATCTTCCAAAGTGTAAGGGAATCTTCCATGCACCCAGACAGTCAAACAGCTCAAGAAAGCTGACTAAAAGACAAGCCTGGGTGCAAAGCCCTTTCCTGTCACTGAAAAGTACACCACTCTGCACATTTTGAGGATTGACAATTGGCTTCAACTTTCCTTTGTCAGGGTGATACGTTCCCTTTGGGGGGGGTCTTCCATTTTCTTATATCTACTGATGTTTTATTACTTTTCTCTTCCGGAAAAGTTATTTTAACACTAGGAGTGTTGTGTTTTAATAGACTGGTTTGAGACTGTAATGTACTTTTAAACAGACCACACGTTTCTGTCAGTAGTAATGTAGTGTTAAACTGATTCATAGGTTCATAGGTTCATACTATCTGCCCTGGGGCATTTATAAGCCTAGCCCGATTGTGTTTGGCTTACACCACCCCTTGATTTGAGTATACTGTGCCCTTTTTAAAGTTTAGTTTACTGTGCCTCTGTCTAATAGTGACACGGAAGTAATCCCCGGGACAAACCTACGATCCCCCATCCACTCATCAAGATTCTTCTTGAAGAGAGTCAGTCAGGTGCTCTGCCTAACATGAATTGGAATTCTATTCCAGAGCGAAGGGAGCCTCTGGGTTATGAATCTGTCCCTCCAGCATGTTCTATTTATTTCTGTGCTGAGGTTCAAGTCCCTCGAGCGCGTGGCTCTAAGGGATTTAGATTTACTGAGGTGGAGCATGTCCATTAATTCTGGGTTGGACATAGCTTTATATGTCAGGCATAGATCGCCTCTAAGTAGGCGGTATGCAACTGAGTAGAGCTGGAGTTTTTTTAACTGAGCAGCATATGGCATCTGTTTGAGTCCCTTGATCCTCCTGGTGAGGTACTTTTGGGGTCTTTCTAATTGCTGCAGGTGTCGGGTAAGGTACATCCCAAAGGGGGCATTGTATTCTATGATTGGCCTGATGAGGGATGAATAAAGGGGCACGATTACCTCTCTTGATCTAGATGTGAATCCTTTCATGATGAGGTGGGCTATGTAGAAGGTCTTTCTAACCACTTTGGCAATGTGGTTGTCAAAGGAGAGATTGCAATCAACTTGGGCCCCCAGATCCCCAATTACTTTCTCTGTACTTATTGGGTTACCACCTATGTGGTAATCTGTGGGCACATTGTTTTTGCCAAAGGGTATGACTATACACTTTTTGGCATTTAGCTTTAGACCATGGCTCTGGCACCAGTTATCCATCTCTGCAAGACCTTTTTGAAGGATGTTTGTGTCAGCTGGAGAGTCAATTATGGAGCCCAGTTTGCAGTCATCTGCAAACTTGGTGAGCCATAGTCCTCCCATGTTGGCCTGTACCTCAAAAAAGTAAATACCGAACAAGAGAGGTCCCAGGACAGAACCTTGTGGGACGCCACTTGTGACCGGTTTCAAGTCTGACATGGCTCCAGCAACTCTGACTCTGTGGGTTCTGTCTTTGAGCCAGTTTGCCACCCATCTTGTGACATAGGGGGTTATATTTAGGCTGGATAGCTTATCTATGATGCCCGAGTGGGGTATTGTGTCAAATGCCTTTGCGAGGTCCAGATAGGCTGTGTGGACTAGCTTCCCTTCATCTATGGCCTTGGTGACTGTTTTGAAAAAGTCAACCAGGTTCAAAAGGCAGGATCTGCCCTTGACGAAGCCAAATTGGGTAGGATCTAGTGTCTGTAGGTCCCCAATGTCTTTGTTTATGAGTTCCATGATGATCCTCTCCATAGCCTTGCATACTAGGCTAGTCAGGCTTATGGGGCGATAGTTTCCAGGGTCCGCAGAGGCGCCACCTTTGTGGAGTGGGGCCACTGTTGCTGTACGCCATTCTTTGGGCACATATCCTGTAGTGAGGCTGAGATTGTACAGCAGTTTTACTTGAGGGATTAGTTCTTCTTGGAGTTCATGTAGGATGCAACCCGGGACGCCATCTGGTCCCATGGAAGCAGTGTTTTTTGCTTTGGAGAGGGCGGCCTTCACCTGAGCATCAGAGATGTTTGGGAGGCTGCACTCTGCCGGGATAGATACTTGCTCTTTTGGTGGGGGGGGTGGAGAAGTTTGCACTGAACCTGTCTGCCAGGATATTGGCGATGTCTGTGGGTTCAGTGTATTTTTTGTCTTTTTGAATCAACTCAGAAGAAGTCTGGGAGTTGCATCCCAGGTTCCTAACATAACTGAAAAAAGCCTTATGATTGTCTTTAGTGTTCTGTGCAATTTTTCTCTCGATGCTGGCCTTGGAGGATTTTATGAGGGATCATAATTTTTTGCTAGTACTGATCAGAGATGCCTTCCCTTTTAGGGATTTTGCTCTATCATGTCGTAGCTTCCTCCTTCTGTTGTACAGTTTATTTATGGCTGGGGTCCACCAGACTGTACACCTGCCTTTGGATGATTGGGTCTTGATTTTGTTTGGGATAGCATGATCCATGCATTCCTGGAGATGTCCGTAGAATGCGTTTATATAGGATTCTGCAGTTTGGGCCATAGTTTTCACTGGCCCTGGGGCCTTGAAGGATTCCACTTCAGTTTTGAGAAGTGTGAAGTTCGCTTTTGAGAAGTTTTTCACTGTGGTTTTCTGGGCTGGGGGTGGGGTCGGGATGTGGATATCCAGTGAAATTAATTTATGGTCTGATCTTATCAATGAGGGATATACTTCTGGTTAGGAGCATAGAGTCCCCATGTTGGTAATGATCAGGTCTAGTATGTTTTCCCCTCTTGTGGGAGTGGTGACTAGTTGTTCCATAGCATTTGAGTTTATAAATTCCAGGAACCTTTGGGCTAAGGTGCTGGGGCTTGAGTAATGCTCCCAGCCTATGTTTGGGTAGTTGAAGTCGCCCAATATAATGGTGTTTGGAGAGATCTTAGTGTTCTCCAATGTTTTCAGGAAAGCTGAGTGGGATTCCTGACTTTGAGTGGGTGGTCTGTAGGATGCTATAAACTGAAAAGCAGTCTTGCCCACTGTCAGTTGCACATGGATGGTCTCCAATACTTCGTGCACTGCCACTAACCTGGAGGTGTGGATATCCTTGATAAATATGGAAACTCTCCCTCCTTTTGTGGTTCGGTCCGGGTTTTGGGGCCAAAAAGCATGACATGAGGTATAACCTGGTAGTGCTGGGGTGCTCTCTGGAGCCTTGAACCAGGTTTCTGTCACTGCACAGATATCGAAGTTCTCCATACTGAGGAGAGCTTTGAGTGCATGCATCTTGAGGTTAAGACTTCTGGCGTTTAGCAGCATTACCCTTAGTTTCTTGTTCCTTGTGCTGTCTATGGAGGTGGGTTTGACTTTTGAGCCTTGCCTAAAAAAGGCACTATGGGGGTGGCAAGAGCCTTTGCCAATATCCGAAAGCCCAGGGGTGACAGGTGCAAGCCATCCCTAGCGAAGCAACGTGGCTTGTCGAGCATGTCATCCCAGGCTGACAGACACTGGATCCCCTTTGAATGACACCAAAATTTTAGCCAATTGTTAAAATCGATCATTTTGTCTTTATACTGTGGCATCATTCTAGGTGAGGGTAAGATGCTGCTCAAGGTCAGGGTCATACCGGCCTGGGCTACATGATCAGAGAGCTCCTCTATGTCTCTTTTCATGTAGTCGAGGGAGGTACATCTCAGGTCATTCATGACAGCATGTACAATGACTGAGTCATATTTGTATTTGCTTTGGAATGACCTGAGTGCTTGCGTTATGTGGTGGATCCTAGCGCCCGACAGGCAGCTCACTGTGACCTTCTCTTTATTCAGCCTAGTGAGCGGGATGTCAGTGTGCCTGACAATAGAGTCACCTATTACAAGGGTATCAGGTGTGTTATTCAGCCTTAAGGGCTGTGACTGCTTGGCACACTGACTTTGTGTGCTATGTGTTGTACGTGTTTTGTTTTGGGGTAGCGTTTGCTTGGATGTCTGCTTTGGAGGTCTCTGTTGCTTAAGTAGATTTTTATTTAGAGCCTCCGAGTATGTTTTTGTGTTTTTATGTGTTTGGTTCGCTGTTGTGGTGGGACTATGTGATACTGGAATTGTGTTGTGTGAGGTTACCTTCTCCTCCTGACTGGTTACACTAGTTTTGAGATGAGAGAGCTCAGCCTCCAGTTTGGCTATATGGTTGCATCTCTCACATATATTTGAACCTGTTTGGAGGAGGAGAGGGTTGTCTGTGTACATGAGACAGTTGTAACATTGCCTCACAATTCCCAGATTCACCAGCTGGACTGGAGAGGAAACCATTGACTGACCTTTGGACATGCTAGAATAATATAGGGAACTGAATTAAAACAGACCAATAGGGGACAAGGTAATCGTAGAGAGTATAAGAGTAAGTAGTGCTTATGGTATGGTTTATTAGTGCTAACTTGTAAGATTACTTATTTGGACCAGTAAGGGGCCTTAGAATGAGAATATGGTGTTTAATTTGAGAGATAGAGCAGTTCTAAGGGAAAAAGTGAAGAGCAGACTTTGTGGAGCCAGGAATAGTTTAAACCCAATTAGGCGGCGCTGCCCGATGTTGCGCTATGCGTAAAAACGCGCAAAACCACGCAAAAGAGGGTTTTAAGAGAGGGAGATCAAGGAGTTTGGAATTAACCCAAAATGGCCAATAAAACTACAGTTTCAAGGCAGTAACCACTCCCACAGGGGCTGGCAGGCTGCTCAATGTTTATCACTGCCACTGATGAACACAGAGACTTCCCTTTAGCCCAACAAACAATGGCCTCCAAGAAACTTACAAACAGTTCAGAACAGCGCTTTGAGTGGAGGTAATTTTAGGACACCTCAGTATGCAGTGTATCTCATGTACCCTAATGATAACATATTTTTGGTGGAGAAACTGTGTGTAATTTTCCATTGTGGTGCTGCCATAGTGTTTGAAAGTGTTTTTTACTCTGTTTTTTTTTTCCTGTCAAGAAAGTAACTTTTGTAGACTGCTAG
Organism: Protopterus annectens; assembly: GCF_019279795.1. Taxonomy (NCBI): domain Eukaryota; kingdom Metazoa; phylum Chordata; order Ceratodontiformes; family Protopteridae; genus Protopterus; species Protopterus annectens. The sequence continues at coordinate 362,060,907 of NC_056725.1, forward strand.
TTTTACTGCATTTGCTGCTCATCTTCCCCAGGAACCAATTTTGGTTTGACCATGGAACAGATTGCCAGTCCTTCAGTTGGGCCTTCTTCCATACAGGCTAGTAATTTAAATCAGCCTCCATCTCAGCCTCATCTAGATGACTGTTGGGGCCATTTGTTCATTCATCATTCCATCATTTTCTTCATTATTTGTTCATTCCACTTACTGGACTGGGAGTTAGCTGGCTGCTGGAATCACAGGCACTGGGAGAGAGAGAGAGAGAGAGACATGTTTGTGCTTCCTGGGAGAAGGAAGATGTTGGGGAGAGAATGCTGTGTGTGTGGAGAATGGAAGTGCCAGTAGTAGAAGGCCATGCCCCACATGGTTTTTCCTAGAAAAAGAAACAGAAAACCAAGCATGTATCAAGGCCAGTCCCTCTCGACATGAGTAGTCCAGTAGTCTCAGGTGACACTGCTTCAGTGTTTACTTCAGGCTACTGAGCCATCTTGTACAGTAGTTGTTTGTAAAATAATGAGGGATGCCTCCTGAGGATACAGAGGATTCAGAGGAAATATTCTAACAATAACAGGAAGAGACAGACTTGCCAGAGCAGGTCTGATTCATTTCTCAGAGGGAGGAAACAGTTTCAATTTTTTTCTGTGGGAGTTTGTCTTTCTCTGATGCTATTGCTAGAATGCCCCAGTGTTTTCAGTGGGAGAACACTGAACACTGAGTTTTTTCCCTCTCAGAAAAAATATTATGAGTTTTGGGAGAGATTTTTTCCAATCTACACCCATTCCTCATGTCCTGTGTCTGCTTTAGAGGATGTTGTCTGTCTGCCCTGCTGCAGTCCCTTAAAAAGACAGACAGAATATATACAGTTTATTGTTTTATTTGCAGTTGTTTTATTTTGTGAAGAAAAAGAAACTTTATTTAACTTTCTTGACTGCTCACGTTTTTTTTCCATTTTTGTATGTGTGTGTATGACTCTGTTTCAGGGTACTGGGGCAATGGTACAATTTTAAGGTTCTAAGGCTCTCTCCTATTGTATTCTCAGAACCTAGAAGATGATAGAAATAGAATTTAAGATGTTAGATTTTTTTACAGATGTGCTTTTTTCCACCTGCCCTGCAGAGAGAATGATGAAAAGAAGAGCAAAAAGATATAATAAATCTCATTTTTCTTTTTTTTTTTTTCTTTCCTCCAGATTGTCCAATTTATTTTTTCTTCTCATCCAGTTTTGGCAAAAACAAAATTAACAGTCTCAACACAATTCAGGTAAACAGATGTTTAAGAAGTGACAAGGAGGTTCCAAAAAGAAGCCTTATAGGTTAATACTAGGCTAACTGCCCTTATGGGTCATTTCAAGCCTAGCCAATTTCCCCAGTAAGCAACCTAACCACACCACCACAATCTCCCACCCTCAAACTTTTCAAAACCCAAACCAAGAACATGACACAAGTCTGAATGACATGACCCCAGTGACCCCCCCCCCCATTTTAATTTCTATTTTTCTTTTGATTGAATTTTCTTTTTCTTTTGAATATAATATCTTTCAAAATAGAAAAATTCTGAAAATCATTTAATAGGGTTACAGATGGCAGTAAAAGTAAATTCCTCCTTCCCATTATAGATCCAGACATTTCAGTTCAGTTTTTTTCTTCATCATATGCTGTCCCAAGGAGTGAGTGATATAATCAGTTCGTCCTTCCCAGATGAGGAAGGAGTTTTATTCAGGGATGTTCATAGTGCCAAAGAACATGTTTATGCCCTAATTCAAAATTATGTCACCTCACAAAATGTTATCTGTTCTTCCACTTTCAAGTTTTCTGGTATCACTAGACTTAAATATGCTTAAAATCAATCCTTATTCATCCAGACATCAGAGGTTTCTAAAGATTTTGTGTATCTGGATCACATAATGAGTTTTCTCCTTGGCCTTTGGACTATCCACTGCACTAAGAGTGTTCAGAAATGGTCTAGCTCTAATTATATCTCATTGCAAGGTATAGGCTATCCACATTTTTTCTATATTTAGATGATTGGATTATCTTTACATAATCTTTTTGAAAATTTCAAGAGTCTCTCTCTTGAGTGAGAAATCTCTTACACAAGCTGGGATTCCAAGAGAACATTCAAGACTTTCTCAACTGCCTCACACAGGAATGTGTTCCTAGAATGTCAACTTGACACTTCAGTTTTAAGAGTTTTCTTTTCACAAAAAAAAATAAATCTTTATCCAAATCTATTTCTAGGGCTTTTCACTCAGAATTCAGTCACTGCAAGGGAATACCTCAGGATTTTGGGTCTCATGGCATCTATGATTCTTATGATACCCCTGACAAGACTCTGGTATCTGAAGTCTCTTTGCGTCCAACATCAACACTCTTTATCTTTTCAGATTCCAGTACTGGCGTTTGTTAGGAGAAAAATTTTTTGGTGGAGACAACAGATATCCTTTAATCCAGATCACCACTTTTTCCTCCTTGCTGCAAAGCAGTCTGTTACCACAGATGCTTCAGAAATTGTTTAGAGAGCAATTTTAGGAGGGTTAAAAGTGCAGGAGGTGTGCAGCACTCAGGACAGATGCAAGCATATAAATAGCAAGGAGATGCTTGCTCTGATCAAGACAGTCAACTCTTTCTCAACCATCTTTGTTCTCTGGGACTTCTTCAAGTGGTTGCAGACAATATCACAGTCATGTGGTACATCAACAAGCAGGGGGGTACCAGGTCATACCCCCTTTGCAGACTAGCCATATTAGTTTGGGATATAGCTGCATAGCGCTTCTCACTCTACAGGCATCCTACATTCTGTCATAGAAAAACTGTGTGGCAGACAAGCTGAGCAGGAGCAAGGCAGACCATCACAAATGGAAACTAGATGGGGCATCTTCCATGATTTGACCTGTTTGTGGGAAATTCCTCAAGTAGCCTCCTTGCTGAACAATCAACTAGCAAAATTCTATTACAGGACTCCATGCAAGAGGTCCTGGAAGATACATGCCTTTTCTTTTCTTTGGATAGGATTGTTCCTGTATGCCTTCCTACCCTTTTCACTAATATTCAGGGTACTTCTGAAGATTCAGAAGTAATCCCCCAAGATCATTGAGGTAACTCAGTTCTGGCCCTTAGTCTATCCTTAACCCTAACCTAAAATTATCCCCCATACCCACCAGCACAATAAAAAAACTTTTACTTAAGCTAAAACCCTGTACTCTGGCCCCTGACAATCTACCCCCACACTTCCTGCAGCTAGCAGCAAACTCTATAGCTTATCCCATCAGCATACTCACTAACAGATCAATTAAAGAATCCCTTGTCCAAGACATCTGGAAAAAAAGCATTCATTCTTCCCTTACACAAAGGTGGCACCAACACAGACACCACAAATTTTCGACCCATAGCAATTCTCTCACCCCTCTCTAAAATACTGGAAAAATGCATCCATGCCCAACTCCTCAACCACCTGCATGAAAATCAAATGTTATCACCCACTCAGCATGGTTTCAGACCGGGACACAGCACCACTACCACCCTCCTATCATTCCTTGATACAGTTAACCGGGCACGGGATTCTGATAAAATAATTGCTTCACTTTTCCTTGACCTCTCCAAAGCTTTTGATACAATTTCCCACACTATTCTACTCTCTAAACTATCCACCCTCCACATTTCTCCCCTTACCCTACAATGGTTCAACAGCTATCTCTCCAATAGGCAGCAATCCACCAAATGGCAGCAGTCTTACTATCCCTTTTTCAATACTTCCACAGGGGTACCCCAAGGCTCCATACTTGGTCCTCTCTTATTTAGCATCTTTATTAACAACTTTCACACCAGTCTCCCACAATGCTCAGTAATCCAGCATGCTGTTGACTCTACAATAATATGCACTGCAAATTCCAGCTCTGAACCCCAGCAAATTACCTAGAATGGCCTCACATCTACTGACTCTTGGATGCTTAGCAATCATCTTGCCCTAAATCCAAAAACTATACTAGTGATTTTTACTCCTGGGAAAACCACTCCATTTGATAAAAAACTCTTCACTATACAAGCCCAAGACAATGCCACTATAGAAGTTGTCCCACACACTAAATTACTAGGCATTATTATAGATGAAAACCTTAACTTTGACCTACACATAAACAATAACATAAAAAACACACCAAAAGCTTGGTATGCTCTACAGGCACCAACACTTTCTTAGCCTCTCTACTAGACAAACCCTTGCAACTACCTTTTTTATTACCCTCTCTCCTTTATGGTGCCCCTCTCCTCACTAATATCCGAAATTCTACAAAATCCAAACTTGCTATGTGTTACAACAGAATAGCAAAATTTGCCACCAAGGCCACATTCTCATCCCACCACTCTAAGTCACTGAAACAATTAGGGTGGCTGGAACTCCCCCACCATCTCTCATTCACCAAATTAACTACTGTGCACAAAATAATCTACAGACCCACAGACTGTCCTGCTCTCTCAACTCTACTTGCCAAATACCTTTCCAGCAGGCATCTAAGATCTGAAAATCATCTACTTCTAAAAGCAGATAAGCCCACCATACCTGCTGGTCAACTCCTCTATGCCTTCACCGTCGCCAAACTATGGAACTCACTTCCGTCTTCTATAAGAAACACAGGCAGCACCACCACCTTCAAACAAATGCTAAAAATCATCTCAACTCTTCCTGGCTATGTTCCTGCTCTATAACCTAACCTCTTCACGCTCCTTATATGATTACTAAACTCCTATGTCTTTTGCCACTAGTGACTGATGATATTTTCTCCATATTTATTTTTATCTTCACTTGTTGATACTGGTACAATAATACTGATCTCTGTTTATACCACTCTGATTGAATTCTGCTTTAATGTATATTTTCTGTATACATTGCTGTTATCAAACAAACTAGATTCCTGCTTTTATGCATATATTCTGTATATGTTACTATGTTTACTATCTGTAACACTGTTTCTGCTTCTGTACTAATTAATGTTTATATTTTTTCTGTATCTCGTTGGAGCTTTTCTCCCCAGGCCTTCACTGAAAATTTGCAAATGGTTAGGAGCAATTACCATAAGTTTCCTCACAGAATGGATCTACTCACACAAGAACAGGGGTGTTTGATACAGCCCAACAGCAATCATCTTCAGTTGACTGCCTGGATGATAGGGTCTAAATTCCTTTTAGGCACCAATTTTCTAAGGACATGCAGCAGGTATTAATGGAGGTAAGAAAGCCTAGTATGTAAGTTTCAAGGTTAATTACAGCTGAAGCCCACTGGAGTATGTCTTCAAAGGTTGAGAAGTTATTCCTGGGTGTGATATAAAGGGCGATGATACAGAGACTTTTGTGATTATTCATTTTTAATAGACCGACTGTTCAATCTGCATTCGTGAATTTAGTAATGGGGTTTGGTAGGAGAATTAAGGTAAGCAGATTGGAATAGTTTAATACAACGCCTCTGCCTTTTTTCTTTGGGTGGTCAAATATAAGAGTATGAAATCCAGACAGTGGGATTTCAGAGTCAGAGATGTGGGGTTTGAACCAAGTTTCAGAGATGGCTACAATGTCAGGCTGGTTATGACTTAGCCATGCTTGAAACTGATGTGCTTTGTTGTTGAGACTCTGGGCATTGAGTATGAAAAATGTAAGAGTATTGTGCGGGATGAAAGGTTATAGGAAGGGGGAGGGTAATTGTTATTTGTAGGTGGGTTAGGTCCAGGGTTGGGGTGAATGTCTCCAGCTAAGACGAGGTAATTGAAGGAAGTTATTTTAGTGTGTTTTGGTTTGGATTTAGGGTATTCTGGATGGTCTAGTACTTTTTTAAGAGTAAGTGTCTTAGCAGTAGTGGAAATAATTTTAGAATTAAAAAGATGCAGAGGGTTGAACTGAAACAGAGAGGAGAAGATGGAAAATAAATGATTATTTGTGTGAGGGAGGAGATGGCTTTGTGTGGGAGTATGGTAAGGAGTAGAAAGTGGAAGCTAATTGCAGGTATAGGAGCTGGTATGGTATAAAGTTGTTAGGAGTTGTAGGATGGAGATGGGGGGGGGTTCAGAGTGTTAGGAACAGTAAGAAAAGCATGGTTAGAAAAAGGTAGTTTAATATGGGAGGATTTGAAGTTGGGGAGAAGAGCTGTGGGGTGAGAGAGGGTAGTGAAAGAGTGATGTATTTAATTAGTGATGTATTTAATTACTGTGGGTGGATATGGATGAGAAGGGGTAAAGGGGGGAGGCTTTGACTGGATGGTTGACTGTGGGTGAAAGGAGGAGGGGTAAAGAGGGGAAGGCTTTGACTGGATGGTTAACTGTGGGTGAAAGAAAGTGGGGTAAAGAGGGAAAGCTTTGACTGGATGGTTGTCTTGAGTGGATAGGGAGTGGTCGAAATAAAAGTAGGAGTAGTGGGGGTGGGTGGAAATTGGGGGCAGGGTAGGGGATTGGAGTGAGCCCACAGGGCAAACAGAGCAGGTAGAGCCAAGGAGAAGGAAGAAAGACAGCAAAAAGTTATCAGTGAAGCTGGGAACTAGCTCACAGGTAAGGAAGCACTGGCAAAAGGCACTGTGTGTGTGAAATTAGAAGGATGCAGAGGGCTGACAGGGGATAGGAACTGAAAACAGGGCAGTAGCAGTTTAATAGAATATAGTAAGTCCTAATAGGGCTAAAACAGGGCAGTGGTAAATTAAAAGAACAGCTACAGTACTTTTCGCTTGTATTAAAAGATAAGTAGTGGTTGAATAATGCCGCCTGTTGGTCTAACTAAGTAAGTACAATGGTAAGCTATGAACACTCAGAGGAGGGAAAGGGCCTAGGAGAGTAATAGGAGATAAAATCCATGGTAGATGGCTAGTGAATGCATGCAGGGTTAATATACAACAGTGGTAGCTATATGATATATTTTTATTTTACAGTAGGGTACAGACACATTTAAAGTTGGTTCTTGGGGAGGCAGAATGGTTACAGAAGCACTGCAGGATCCCCTTAGGCTGAACTTTACAAAAACAGCAATAAGAATCACAAACAAAAACAATACCAGGTACTACTTGCATCCGAGCACACTACTGAGGATTCCTATGAAGCAAGGCAGAAAAGCTAAGTCAAAAGATGGCGCCTTTGTACATCAGTTTCTTTGATACCTCTGTACTTAAGTAGGAGTGGGAGGGAGGTGTGCAGTTTCAAGGTGGGCGAGGGGGGTAGACACAAAGTAATACAACGTTGTGAGTCAGGAAAACTGGACTACACCAGCTGCTAAAAAGAAAACTGTATCTATTTTGCATTAAGCTTTTCTGCCTCTCTGTAATGTCTCATTATAAGGTCTGTATAGCTTTTCTTCGTATGGTGTAGCTTGTTGTATGATAAGTTACCACAGATCACTTTTCTTACCTGGTTAACAAATGGTAAGCAAACAAGATAATTCATTATTTAATTACATTGCTTTAAGACTGTGTTAGTACTCTCCAGCATAACAGCAGACATTAAAAGATGAAGAACATTTGACTCTGGAACCACTGTATTGAGTACATATAATGAGATATAACTTTGCAATAAGGTAGGCATATGAAAATGTAACTTTTAATAATATAATATATACTGAGGTCATGGCTCAAAATGTATTTCCACTCTCCACAGGTCATTATTTCCACCCAGCCAATATATGTGCACACATGTCTACATACAGATCTTTAGAGTTATGAACATCATCCATATATACCATTTTGCTCAGTTAGATATAAAGCATCAGAGACACAATAATGTTGATTATATTTTATTAACTATTGTCTGTATGGAGACTCTTTATAGCATGTCATTTGTTTAAATGAGATTTTGTAAACTTATTCTGTTCTCCTAAGTAGAGGAAAGCATCGCTACACTTTTTGCCTCCTTTCCATCATACTACTTTTTCTTTACAGCGCTAAGCAGTACTGTCTCAAATGCACGTCAAGATTTTGATAAATGTCAAGCTACCAGTATGCACTGATACAGGTTTCCACAACTAAATGCATTTGTGTAGCTGTTTTAAAACGTGAGCCACAGAAAACTGGCTCTTGAACATGACTGCACTGTGATAAGCATCATACAAATCAATATGTCAAGATCTGCTATCACTTGTTTTTACACACAGAGTTGCAAACTACATAGCTTTTCTAAATTCAGCACTCAGTCCCTGTCTAAGAAACCGTAATTTTCATTGTCTGTCATGACAAGACAATAAGCCTTTGGCAAGTTTTGCTAATAGAAGCTGTGCAGCTTTAGGGAAGAAAAATGGATGCTGTCAATGCTATGATTTCTTTCAGTTTCTGCATGTATATACCAGTGAGCATGCATTTCCATGAACGAATAAATGAGGAAAATGAACATCTTACTTGAAAATATGACAATAAATTGTTAAGGAATAGAATGAAATAATTACACAGCTGCCACTACTCAGCAACGCTGTGCGTTAAGCCTGCAGATATCTTAGTTCAAATTTTGTAGTGTCATTGTTAGCTAAGCATGCATATAGCATTATACGTCTACTTTCCTTTTCATTTTGTCAACATAGTAATAACACCAAACTTGTGAGAGTTGTCAGCCACTTAAAATACATTATGTGTTCAGAAGTAAACAAGTACAGGCAATTGAGAAATGAAAAGTGTAATACTCATGTATTCTTACTTTCATAAGTATGTGATACACAGCAGTTATTCACATACACAAACACACACACACACACACACACACACACACACACACACACACACACACACACACACACACACACACACACACACACACACACACACACACACACACACACACACACACACACACGCGCGCGCACGCACGCACGCGCACGCACTCCTTACATCCTCAGTGATTTCACAGAGTCTATTTCTTTACCACTGAATCAAGAAAGGCAAAGGACATATAACCAAGGAAGGGAAGGGAAATATAACTTTCAGGCTGTGTTGTTATAATCAGTTATACTTGATTAATGAAGCTGAGAAGGACAAAGTAACTTCCAGGCTCTGCAGATATACTCCACCATAGTACTTTCTGCTTGAATATAAAGATACTGATCCTAAGTGTTACTTAAGATGTTCCAACAATTGAAATGAATGTTTTCTAACTGTACAGAGTTATGTATCAAGTAACATGGGTTACCCTCAGTCTGCATGCTAATCATCTCAATAATACATATATTCAGATGTTCTCTACCTCACCCTTCTACATTTATGACTGGACTTCTTCTGACTTGACCCAAGTTCTAATTACAATCACAACTTTGGCTTTTGTTTTAATAAAAATCTTATTAGACAAGAGGCAAAAGCAGACTGGTTATATATTGTCTGTAACATTGTTCCTGTGAAATGATTTAACAAAACAAAATATGCCTTATCTCTACTTTAATGCAGTCTATCTGGGTTGTGCCTTTCCTTCTTTACAAGAAAAATAAAAGAGGTGAAGAAAATGTTAGGTGCACCCATTCTTTTTTAATAAATGTATATATCTGGGTGGCTGGCAATAAGATCTGGAAAGAGTCAGATCATAAATCTATCATGATATCCTGTTTAAAAATGCCCCTCTCCTGTTCTGAGCTTTAATTGGCTCTGCTTTCTCTTGTGGAATAACAAAAACTTGGAAATGCTGACTATTTCAAGAAGATAGTCAAGTCTGAAGTTACTGATGTGAAAATGTACAAGTATGATTTGATTCAGCTGAATTACCAAGTGTATGGATAATGATTTACAGCACGTTTAGCACATTGCGGTAACTAAAGATTAATGTAATTGCATATCAATATAATAGTACAGCTGCTCAGGTAAGCGAGCGAGTGCTAATAAATCCTTTGTCTGTTACTGAACATGGTGTGGACAGGATAACAATACGTTGTGTAAAGGTACAGTTCAGGTCACCATGACAAACTACAGTTATCTTCAGTTTCAGAATTTTATCCCCCATGCCTGCAAATTAAGGCTAATCATTTAGCCAGGATCCAAGCCATAAATATAGTTTTACTAGTTTTTGCAGTGATCAGTATATTATTGCTTGAAAATGTAGTTCATTGAAAACTATAATATTTTAATATCAAGCCAGATCCTAGAGTCTGTTATGTAATGAAGGAAGAATGGAGTGGTGTTAAACTAACTCCATTTCCAACATAGTGACTAAAACTACTACAGCCAACTGCAAAGTTAATTAAAAGCAAGCAATGCGAAAAAGATTAAGGTAGCATTCATAGAGATGAATAATAACATAATGCAGCACTAAATATCGAAGATGTTGTTGCTTAGCTATGTAGTAGGTCCAGCAGAGCACTGATATTGTAAGAAAAGGTCACATAACAAATTGCAGCTTCTGTATTACTGAGAGTAGTCTTGCTACTGAACTGTAGTTAAGTGGCCATGCTACTGGTGATCATGCAGCCAATGGTCAGGTGAGTAAAATGACTAGCAAATTAAGGCAGTGTGCTCAAGGTTATGTGCATTCACACTGAAGCACTGTAGAGCTGTAATAGGGGTACTGCAAACAAGCCACAGAAGGCCAGCACAACAAAGTGCTACCGCAGTTTATCATACAAATGAGGAAGATAGGAGGAGATACAAAACTAGAGAAATGGAAGAGCAAGTAGAGGGACACTCACACAAGAGTAAACCTCAAGAAAAATAGGTGGGAGAAGGGCATTTTTTTTGGGGGGGTGGGGGAGATGCAGGTGCCCATTTTAGTTTTTGGAGAAAAAAAGTAGATGGCAAATGTAACAATGAGCTTGTGTGGGAAGAAAAGAGGAAAAAGGGAAGGCAGCATATGCAGACAAACATAAAATTCAGACAGTGGCAGGCAGACGTGGTATGGATACAAATGTGAAGACAACAGTGGAGTGGTACAGAATGCAGATAGACAAAACAGATGATTACGGGGACTAGTTTAGAAATAGAGTATGGGGGGTGACACATAATGGTGGGTAATAACATTAATATGAATAGGGCAAGGAAAATAGATCCTCTGCAATCATCCCAGAAAAGAACCTATCCATATGTCTGTAATTGTCATGACTAGACCCTGTCCTGGTAGCCAGTGGTTGGGGCTAAGCCGTAGTTTGACTTTTTTACCCACAACTGGAGGCACTCCATGACCCAACTGCAGCATTCCATCTTCTGGCATACCTCAGATGAAACTAGCTGACAATTAATACCAGGTGACCAAAGGGGATGCCTCTCAGCCCTCTTAGAGGAGAAGCCTCAGTCCACTACTGAGAAAAGGTCCACAGAGGCCACTGGCTTACTGCCTGGGTCATCAGTCATTACCTTGGGCAGTCGGTGCCATGCACTAATCCTCATATAATGGCCATCACGATCGCCAGGCAGATTTTTCTGACAGTCCTTGTGCAGCAGATATAAAAAGATTGGTTCCTGGTTGCAACAGGCAGGTGTTCAGCTGTACCCAATGCATAAAGAGGCCACATCCTCACAATAGTATGCTACAAACACAGCATGAAGTGTACTGTTGGGCATTAATATTCTGCTAATAAAAACATAGCTAACACATTTGGGTAGCACTACAGGCTTCAAAGTCTCCATGCATGAGCATGGTATTCACATGTCCTATTAGCCTGAATGCAGGCATAGAGGGCATGGCAGCACTGTCTGAGTGTGAGAGCACAATGAGCCATGGCAAAAATTCAGAGGACATCACACTAAGATATCTCATTAGCATAATCAACATACTATGAGGCCCACTATAGCATGGTAAAGTCTGACAGTCATATTCTGGTTAAAACAAGGAAGGCAGGAATAGCAATTCACTGGAGAAAAATTGGTACTTTGGTACAGACATAAAGAAAGAGGGTAAGAATACTGGAGAGGTACCTCTGAGCAGCAATGAGCACACATGATTCAAAACAGAAACAAAGATAGATAGCCACCAGTAGATTTGGGTGAGGTAGCATAGAACAAGGCTATAACAAGTTCACTTTTGACTAATGGGATCATTGCAACAGAGAACACAGAAGACTGGGATGACAGGTCAATGTCCATCTGGTGGGATCTCACCACGATGAAGAACATACCACAAGGTCATTGCAGCTTAATGTCCTGTGAAAGGGAACAGTATTCTATGTGCGAAAACTGCAATTCATGCTACAGGAGAAGGAATGGCTCCTGTATCAAAGAATGACAACGTGTAGAGAGGAAGTGAGAGGAACAGGGCGTGCACAAATCTATTGGTAATCAGCACATTTCTGCATAATGTGGGCAGTGATAGCATGCCAAATGTTGTTGTCATTACTGAAGAAGGTGTGAATAGTCACAGTACAATAACAGACAAAGGTTTTGGAGAAGACTAGTGCAGAGACATAGGAGTCAGCCAAACATAATCATATCTCATATACACACACGCGCAGACACTCACACACACACACACACACACACACACACACACACACACACACACACACACACACACACAAATGCAAGAACACACACATATATTCACTGTCTGAATTGCATACAGACAGACCCCTGCCAGCACCCCACGCTATACTTCCTTATCCCTGGTTAAGTCTAACCACAAATCAGCCATCTGATAATTCATCTAAATAAATAAAATCAATCAATCAATTCATAAATAAATAAATAAATAAATAAATAAATAAATAAATAAATCATCTCTATCAGGTCAAGTGGTACTACCCCACCACCAAATGAGACAATCTTGAGGGACTTCTCCAGGGCAAACCTCCTTCAGCTTGAAGATGACCTACACAAAACTCTCAGCAAACTCTTCCAAAAGGACCCAAATGAAGGCTGTTGCATTCACTTCTGCCATTTACCAGCATCTGAACAGTTACATAGAAAAGTCAGTCCCCAACCAGTTAAATATAAATGTAAATTCAGGAATAAACCTGGTTAAATTCCCATAGTAATAACCTGTACAACAACAAAAAATAAAAGCAATGAAAAGTTGTAAGAAATACCAATCTCCCTACCTCAAGATAACCCTGAAACATGCTAGCAAGTAACTCAAAAACACTATTAGAAAATAAAATCAAAATATGAGCTTAAGGTTGTTACAGATTCCAAAGGAATCTGCAAATCATTCTTCTGGTATGTCAGAAAATTAAGGAATAATGTCTAACACAACACAGCGGTAATCTGTAAATAATATCACCCTTTCTGACTCTGAAGGTATAAGTAATATATTAGCAGATATGTTTAGTGTTAGCTTTGCACCTCTTACCCAAAGTGTCTTCCCCACTATCCATGAAAATTTAGTTTCTCATGGAACTACCTTTGAACAAGTCTTAAAATCTCCTTCAAAGGCTAAAATTAATATTTTCATGAGACCAGACAACATGCCAGGCTGCATTTTCATCAGTGTCAAGTATGGACTGTCCTAGCCTCTACTTAAACTGTTCAGCCTCGGCCTAGCTGTATTGTTTGTTCTTGACATTTTGGGGGAACATTTGGGGAACATACGCAGTGACTGCACTACACAAGGATGACTCCTCTAAAGACTTAAGTAATTATGTACAGCAGCTGTAAGCCTAACCAACTTTCTATTCTAGCTGCAAGACAAATGCTTCCCTCTTATCCACAGGCTTTATAAACTCATCAAAACGGTGTAACTATCCATTGAACTCAGACATCTTTTAACCCTAAGGAATGAAGCATGGTAAAAATGGAAACAAATCCCCACAACTGACATCTGCACTTCCTTTATAGCCTTATGTGACCTAGCCAAGAAGTCCATTAAAAAGCAACATCAAAAAGCACAAAACAAATCTATAAACAAAGAGATTGCCCTCTTACATTCCTACAAACCTTTTTGGAAAGAAGTTAAACTGCTTACAAGAAAAACTTCCTCATGATACCCTATATGCAAAAAGATACTCAATGTGGTACAAAAAACTTTCTCCAGAAGATTTACTTAAAGAGTTTAGCAATCACCCATCAATAAACTCCACACTTACTACATATCAAGCATCACCCACCCCACCACCATTCATCCCCCTCTTCCACTTCCAATGCTTATGTCCCAAAGAAGTTTCTATTTTACTTGAAAATGTTTCCAATGACACCTGGTGTCTTGCAAGCTCTGATAGTGGCCTACTTGCTAGTCCCTATTTATAGATCTGACAAAGGAATTTCACCTCATTGACCACTGTCTTCTCCAAAACAAACTAACTGAAATTGGCATAAGTCCAGAAACTGTTCCCTGGTTTAAAAAAACTTCTTCACTGATAGAAACGTCAGAGTTAAATAGGATACTCCCAATCAGAATCTGCACCTATTATCAAAGGTGTATCCCAAGTATCCATTCTTGCCCCTCCTTTTCTCCGCATTCATGAACAAACTTCCCTGAGAGATCCTGCATCTCCCACTTACCCTCTATGCTAATGGCATGGTCATTTATAGATCAGGTCACTGTCAAGCCAACATTCAATGCCAACTCCAGTCAGACTTACAGGAGTTTCACCAATGGCTCATAAGCCATAAACTACTTGTCAACCCCACCAAGACCTAAACTATGCTTTTTGGAACTCCACAGAAAATTCACCAAGCACCAGACTCTTTAACTATCTTTGAATTAAACAACCATCAGCTTCAAATACCTAGAATTATGACTTGATCAGTCACTAAGCATCCATTTTTACATAGTAAAACTGAGAGCCAAGATAAACTCCCTCCTGTTCTGGCCAAAGAAGATCTCCCCATAGTAAAACTGAGAGCAAAGATAAACTCCTTCATCTTCTGGCCAGAGAAGATCTCCACATTTCTATGGCAATCAACCAGAGCAGCCATTGGCAAATGAGTTCTCTTTTCCATCCATCAACCACTTTTTCTCATTTTTTTTGTATATGGGATCAGGGTGTTACTTTAACAGCACGCAGTCATCTCAAGCCAAGGTTTAAACCATCAGGTGGGTAGCCCTGCCACAGTAACATCTGTACTACTCACTTGCACACACACTCCAACCAAGGGCCAACAGAAGGCACCCCAGCCGAGAAATGAACCAGAGAACCTCTTGCTTTGAGGTGACAATGCTAACCGCTGCACAACCTCGGCCATCCTAAAGGAGTTCTCTTTTCTCAACTTGAATATGGGCGTTCAGTTTTTGCTTCTGCATCCAAGAAAAACATTTCCACACACCAGACCATCTCTAACAGCATTTGCTGATTTGTTGCAAACTTGCGTCTCTATGAACATCACTTTATCACCCTAGAAAAAAACAAATTTCTCCCAATAAAGCAAATATCTAACTTACTTCTAGGATCAAAACTCTACAATCTACTCCAGCTCCACACATTTACTCCCCTTGCATCTAGACTTCATGAAAAAAGTCCTCATACAATCTGAGACACTACTCACAAGACACAACAACTCTCATTACCCCTAGACCCAAACTCCAAAGAACTGCACATGCTTTCCCCTCTCAGGCACCTACCTACTCTTTGGCAAGCTCTCACCACTAGCATAAAGAAAATTAACACTTATTCCAAATCCAGCATCCAACTCAAAAAGCCGTTATTCATCATAGACAAAAGCTTTTACTTCAAAACAGCATACATCACCTAACACACTATACCTATATCCTTTCCAAGTCTCTTCTTCCTCAAGATTTAATGAAGATTCAGCCACTTTTGAAAATAATGTATATACATATATGTGTTCACACACACACACACACACACACACACACACACACACACACACACACACACACACACACACACACACACACACATGCACACACACACACACACACAAACACACACACACACACACACACACACACACACACACACATATATATATATATATATATATATATATATATATATATATATATATATTAATAGAAGACTCTATCAAAAGTAGTGTCCCAACCTACAGATCGACATCCATACACTGAATGCATTCAGAACAGCATGTTCTGCACATGCTCTGGGGAGTACGCTGGAGCAGAGTAAACCAACACAAAGCATTTTTGCAGGGGCGCAAGCCCCCTTGAACCCATCATGTTTTGTGATATGTCACCAATACAACTTCTGCTAATTATATATACTAACTGAGAGATTGCACAATTTCTGGGTAAAGGAAATGCTCCCCTATCCAGGCATTGTCAGTCTCACAAAACTGTTAACCCCCTAACTGTGTAGACCATTTGGCATCAACCTACTGTGTGTCAAGACACTGTATATTTGATACAGTGTCTGACACCCGTATCTATCTAGCTATATAGATATATATATATATATATATATATATATATATATATATATATATATATATATATATATTGCACATTAAACTTTGCCTGATATAACATTCACTGAGCTTGTTCACTAGAATGTATATATACATTTTTTCTATGTAATTAGTCTGAACTACTCTGTTATTGCTTGCATTTCTGTATTTTTTGTTTGTGAAATTTTTTGTATTTCACCTTGGCTGAGCCTGAAAGTGGTCAGTACTGATCAGTGGACTACCCTGGCAAATAAATATAAATAACTAAAAATAAATAAACAAACTACCGGCCTCATCAGTCTTATATACAAAGGCATCTGACATATCAAAGCAGAACTTATTTATGCAGGTACAGGCAATTTAAGTGACCTAGATCTGAATCAGTTTGATTTTGTGAAGTGCGGGTCCTGTCTCCTGAGCCTAAAAAGTTTTGGAAGTTCTGTGAGAAGTGGTAAATCTCTCCGCACAGCTTATTTCAACATGGCCAAAGCTTTTATAGATTCATAGGATCACAGGTAAGTATTAGGCTAGCTGCCCTTAATGGCCATTTTAACCCTAGCCAGTTTCCCTTTTTGTGCTTGAATTACCCCATCCCATTTGGTAAGAGACTGTCCTTACCCATTCCATGGTCGTTAATTATATGTTATCCTTAACAAAAATAACTGGTATCACAAAATACATAACTTGAGGGGACCCATGCATGGTATAAAGCATTTTGGAGTTGCCTCTGTCCGTTAGTACTATAGGGAGCAGTCCTGAGGTAAATGTTCAGTTTCTCATCCATAGATCCAAGTTGTGCTTGAAAATGAGGATGTCTTGTATGCCAGACACAGGTCACCTCTTAGCAGTCTATAGGATACCAAGTATAATGACCGAGCTTTGAGTGAGTCCATGTAAGACATGTTGTTTGGGCCTTGTATCCTTTTCGTAAGGTATCTCTGTGGGCTTTACAGCTGTTGCATGGGTCTGTAGAGATACATGCCAAAGTGGACATTATACTCAATGAATGGCCTAATGAGGGTTGAGTAAAGGGAATAATGACATCTCTAGATCTAGGCACAATCCATTTCTTTACAAGCTGTGCAATATAGAAAGACTTTGTTACAATGATGCAATAATGCTGATTAAAGTTTTAGGTCCCAAACAACTGGGTCAGCTGTTAAGGGTGCATTGCTAATGTGGTAGATTATGATCATAGATTCATAGGTGTATACTTGGCTAACCACCACCAGGGCCATTAAAAGCCTAGCTGTGCAACCCATCCCAATTGTGTCCCTATGTAACATGAGCAACTGTTTGGAGGGTATATTAGTTAGGAGGTTGCTAAATGTATAGCAGTGGGGGTATGTTAGTTAAATAATATTTGCTGTTGTCATCTGTCTATCAGGTGCATGGGGGCAGACAGGGATTTGGACTTTTGATTTCCCATCCAATGGTCAAGGTTACATTTGAAAAGGTGCAATGATGGTCTCTGCTTCACATGGATGGGGAGCTTATTCCAGAGTGTAGGGATCCTTTGAGACACATATGACACAGATGACTCCCCAAAGAATACAATAATGCAATTATTTTAGCACTTAGTTTCAATCCATGCTTTTGGTACCAGTTTTTTTTTGGGACAAACCTTCCTTCAGGATGGCTATATCATTTGCAGGTTCAGAGACTGCTCCAAGCTTGTAATCACCTGCAGACTTAAGCAAAAGCTAATGCCAAAGAGCTCTGGATGACTAAGAAAAGTAAATACCAAACAACAGAGGTCCCAGCATGGACCCTGGAGAATTCCACTGGTAACTGGTCAGTTTGAGGAGGTAACATTCTCTGTTTTGATTTCCTTTATCTTATCTGAGCCATTTGGCAGTCCAGCAGGTGACATATGGATTTATTCCTAGTTTATTTAACTTTTTAGTTTGTCTGGGTTTGTTATTGTGTCAAAATCTTTGGCCAGGTCAAGGTATGTGGTGTATTCCATTCTGCCTTCATCCATTGCTTTGGTGACCTTTTCAAAAAAAGTCCACATGGTTCAGTAAGCCTAGCTTGCCACTGATGATTCCAAACTGAGATGGGATCAATTTTTGAGTCTCCCTATGTCCTGACTGATTAGCTCCGTGATCAGTCTCTTCATGACTTTGCATATTATGCTTTTCAGAATTATAGGTTTACAGTCACTTGCATCTGTGGAAGGGCATCTTCATGCAGGTGAATGACTGTAGCTGTTCTTCATTCCCTTGTTACAAAACTTGGATGGAGGCTGAGATCGAACAGTGTTGCTAGGGGTGTGGATAAATTTTGCTTCATGCTATTTAAGATCCATCCAGAGATATTGTCAAAACTTTTCAATGACGTATTTTTAACATATGATCCCACTTTTTAGACTTGGGGATCACTTCTGTGGCTCTGCTCAACAGGGGCACAGAAAATTAACTTTCTTGGGTTGGCGTAAGCCAGGGAACTTTGTTGGCTAGGCTTACTTAGGCCCTTGGGGCGATTGCCTAGTACCTACCTATGAACCTATGAACCTATAATAGTTGGAGGCAAGCCAGTTTCAGGTATATCTTGCATAACAGGTGGGGGGGACTACAATTACAGCTAAATTTATTGGCCAGTAGGTTTTGACACTATTCCCTATGCTGGTATTATTGAAAAATTAGACAAGCTTAATATAACCCCCTGCATTGCCCATTGAATTACAAACTGGCTAACCAACAGATCCTAAGTTGTGAAAATTGCTGGTTACCTGGGTGAATGTAAATTTGTAACTAGTGGGGTGCCACAGGGAGCAGCTATGAGCACTCTCTTGTTTGTAATTTATGTTTCAGAGAGCCAAGCAAATATCTAAGAAGTGCATTTGATCAAGTTTGCTGATAACTGCAAACTGCACACTGTTATCCGCTCATCCATTGTTAATAAACAGCACCAGCAAAGGCTGGCATATGCACACACATGGTATATTTAAAACGGTCTCATACCAAATGAAAAAGGTGCAGCATAGTAGCATTTGGCAGAAAGATTGTTCCCACCTCATTTGTTATAAATAGTACTCAACTTCAGTCGGATACAATCATAAGAGACCAGGGTACTTATGTGGATAACTTTTCCCCATTTGATCATCATGTTTCAATCAATCTTTGTAGCTGACCCAGTTAATTTCCGAGGGAATATCTTCAAGATCCAGAAATGTCACTTTACTACTGCCCTCTTCCCTTATCTGAACCATCACTGAATACAATGCCCTCCTTCTTATGTACCAAATCAAAACATTTTCCTTAACTGGAAATATCTCCAAGGTTTTCTAACCAAGAACATTGACTTAAATACTGTTACTATTCCAATGGATTAGCACAACTTTCCTTATATTCAGTTTCCTAAAATTTCTGGGAGGTGACCTATGACTCACTATTCAAGCCATGAAAGACCAAGTTCAAATTGTCCTCCATTTTCTTCACAAAAACAATGGAGCTACAAACACCCTCACTAAGGATTTAAATCTACAGTGACAAATAAACAAGGCCCACAGCAACAATTGGTTCTGAACTCAATGTTTTCTTACCTGTGGAATAACATACCACTATAAGTTATATGAAATTTTGCATCAGTTTTTTTAATGTCTATTATTACTTTTGAGTTTGAGGAATTGGTAGACGTCTAATCATATAAAATGTGCAATACTAGTACAGGGTTAGACATGAAAAAAGAAAACATCTTGATAATGTTATTGCATTCAGCATTTAATGATAACTTGGTATTCTGTAGTGTTTGAGGGTGACATTATTTTGTAAAGTTGCAGGTGTTGCACCATTCTCTACTTACATTTATAACAATATACATAATTTTATTTTATATTCAGTAACTTATCAATTATCATTTTGTTCATAAGGTTTATTTCATCTATATTATTAAGTCCAGTTTACAGATGTATAAAGTGTCAATATAATGTAGCAAACTTAAATTTCCAAGAGACTATTGAAATCTTTCTAACAATTGTAAGTCCAAGAGTTTCAAATCGCCTGCTTTTAGCATTATTAATTAATCTCTAACCACTTTTAAAATGCTAATTTGATTTTGTTTTATGTTTGCTTTTAACAACAATATTTTAAAACATATTGTCAAGTCAGTTTGTAAAGATATTTAAACTGTTGTACTCGTTCTTGTCACTTAAAAAAGTAAAATCCTGCGATATGTGAGCAAAACAAAGAAATTAAATTAAAGTAAATAAAGTTCTGAGGATGATATTGGTTTACTAGATTAATTATGTCTGCCATTGTACTTATTGCATTTTTATTATTATTTTATCTTCTCTTCTTTGCATATTTTTATTCATGATTTTTTAAAATATTTTTCCACTCTTTGTTCTAAATAAAATTAATGCTTTATGTCTTTTGTTCTTCAAAACTCACCTATTCCTCTCCCTTCTCTTAGGCTTAACGCCACCATTTTTATTCACTATACTGCATAAAGAAAATGGTGAAGAAGAGTGAACAGTTAGAAACATCAGTAAAGAAGAAACTGACTGACAATATACTAAATTGTAATAAATATTAATATCCTAGTTACAGTAACTGGACTAAAAATGACAATGAGGTCTAGATTTAAAATATAATAGAACAGAATTCACTAACAAAAATATTAGAAATAATTCTATGTAATGTAAGACAATCTTAAGTACAGAAATAACAACAAAACCAATGATGCAATGTAAAACAAATGAAAACACAATAGAGAAGAGCCAAATAGAAATGGAGTAAGTTATGCTATGAGCCATGTTTACTATAGAAAACAGATATTCTTCCTTACAAGGCAGCAAAAATAAATAACAAACAAGAACGTGAATAAATAAATAAATAAAATAAATAGTTATTTAAAAAAATATGCCTCAAACTGATGTTGGCATTAACAATCAAGCAAATAAGTAAATGAAATAAAAAGACAACCCTGAGAAGATGAGGCAGGTACTTTAATAAAACTGTTTCAGTTACTGGGGATTAATAACACCACAATATCTGATGATTACTCACCTGTATAAATACGTTCCACTCAAAGCAAGAAAAGGTGGTTACAGTTTTCAGAAACCATGCAGTCAATGCTTCTCTAATCAGGCACAATAAACCAGTTAATTCAAATCCAGCTTGCTCAAAATGTGTGTAAGGGGGAGAACTTAGAAAAAAAATAGAATGATCTTGCAGCTTAAGCTACATCAATGCAAGTAGAACAGATAATGATAACCATTTTGCAAAGTTTAGCATCTGCGTGAAACCACAAGAAGAAGGCATGGAGCATAAGTGATGTGTTATGCACCAGTACATAAAAGAAGCACAGTATAACAGCTATAAAGAGTCAATAAAAAAAAAAAAACAGGGGGCTCAGATCGATTGCTAAAGGCATCCTTCCAGATAAAACCAGCATTTAATAGTCAATATATAAAATATGGCTAAAACCAAATCAAGCAGTGTAATATTAAGAACCATGATAATGCTAGGTAAAACAAATGTGCGTTTAAAAAGTATTTGTAAAAAGTACCTAGTGTCAACAGATTCACTCAAGCACATAATATCCCAGTTAGCTGCCATTACTGATTAGTCTTCCTGACTAGCCAAATCTGAAATGTTGTTGTTGATGTTGTTTTACTGACCATTTGCTCTTGTTTTAATTTTGTAGCATTTTTTTGTTGTTTTTATTACTTCTAGGTAAGCTGGATATTGCTTGTATGGAAGGTGCGGGCTCTTTTCCATGAAAATAAGGAAGGCCTTAGATTTTCCATAGTTTGCCTTATCTGTAGCACATACCTTCAGTAACTGATTGCAGATGAGCCCTAAATCATTACTGCCAAATGGAGTCACTGGAGTAGAGTTTTCCAGTGTCATATGGGCAAATATTTGATCTCAGTTTTAAGCAGCTGTGGTTCCTCCTTATACTTGCACTTCTAAAGAACTAGTTCTTCAAGAGTGTCACATGTTCTGTATAAGATACATATGTCCTAGATGTGACCCTTAACTCCCCCCTAAAGCAAACAAACAAAAAAAACAGATTCTTCCAGTTCCCACATGGCTTCCAAACTTCTTTGGTCAGCTCACACATAAACATAAAACATAATATTTTTCCCTTGGGCTGCCCTCCTACAAAAACACTCAACCTCCCTATCCTATTTCTGGGTGTATCACAATAAACAAGTTACTTGTTTGGTGGTTGTTATCCCTAGACTTCTTTGTCTACAGTAGTGGAGTGATCTTGAAAAAATTAAATCTTAAAAAAAATAATAATAATAATAATAATAATAATAATAATAATAACTTATGTTTTACCTCCTGCTTGATGGAATGAAAGAAGTAATATTCTGCCCTTACATGATGTATTATATCCTTGACATTCATTGTCATGATTCTGCAGATGTATTCAGCTATTCCTCAAAGCAAAACATGACGTGGCAAGTGTGATGTCCCTCCTCTGGGCAAGGGATCAAGGAGCCTCAATCCTCACCACTGACACCGGTGGGGAATGTTCATCGTGAGAAAAATAGACACACGCACAGTATTTTCAGATGCAGTCCTCTGCAACAAGTACACTTTCCCTTAAGACCACGCAGGGAATGCACATTCCAGTCTTGGGACTGGGCTTTCTCTCTTGGCCCCAAAGAAGACTCCCCATAGACCACTACAGAGCTAAGTCCTTTGCTGGGTGCTCCAAGCCAAGTCTTCCACCACCTTCTCAGTGAAGTCAGTGCTCTGCTCTCAGTGTCCCTGTTGAAAGTAGTTGTCACACACACTCTCTTTGAGATTTGAATTTCACACACACACAGTTGGGAAGGGCTACCACACCTTACCCACTCTGCCGCCAGCTCCACACCAACTATAAGGTAGATTCACTGTCACTAGAACACCTGAAGCCAGCTACCTTAAGGCTCTTACAAGGGTACACAATTACACTTATTAAAAATAATACTTATACAAATGGTAGTATTAACCAAGCAGCAAGACTTTCATAGATCATTGAAACTGGATCATAGGAAGTTACTAGGCTATTGGCCCTGAGGCCCTTATAAGCCTAACCAAAAGTTTAGCCCATGCATAGACAAGTCAGCACCTGATGCCCCTGTCCAACAGGGACACAGGTAGAATCCCGGTAATGTATTTTCTGTTTCCCATCCAGTTATCCAAATTGCACTTAAAAAGGGTAAAGGGGTACTCTGCTTGACATGGAGAGGGAGTCTACAGAAGGGGGAGTCTCTGGGGCACAAATCTGTCCTGACAAGAAGTCCTACTGATGTCACAGACCAGGCTGAGGCTGCGCGTGTGGGTTACTTGAGTGGAGCTTGACTTGCGGATATGCAGCAGTCCCATTAAGGTGGGGTTCAAGATTGCCCAGAGGTCACCTCTGATGAGTCTGTGTGAAACTGAGTAAAGGAATAGGGCTTTTAGCCTAGCTGTGTATGGTAGATTTTTGAGGCCCTGGCTTCTCCTGGAGTGGAACCTCTGTGGTCTTTCCAGCTGCTGCATGTGATTTGTGAGGTACATGCTGAATGGGGCATTGTACTCAATAATGGGACTTATAAGGGAAGAATACAGGGATGTTATGACTTCCTTATCCCTTGATGAGATACCTTTACTCATGAGGTGGGCTATGTAGAATGCTTTCTGTGCAATTGAAGCAACATGGTGGTCAAGAGTAAGGTTGCTATCAACCAGGGTGTCCAAATCCCTCATGACTAATTACATACTTAGGACATTGTTATTAATGTGATAATTTGTAGGGACATCATCTCCCCAAAGTGGATGATGATACATCTTTTGGTATTCAGCTTGAGGCCATGATTCTGGCACCAGACATTGATTTGGGTGAGACCCTCTTGAAGGATGTCCACATCACTAGGGGAATTGTAGTCACCTGCAGACTTGGTCAGCCATAGCCTGCAACTCAGAAAAGTATATCCCAAATAACAGAGGCCTCAAGACTGAACCCTGGTGTATGCTGCTAATCTGGTAACATCTGGCAACATATGGACTGATGCTTAGTTGATGCCTAGGTGAGAGAGTGGGAATAGTGTCAAAGGCTTTGGTTAGGTCAAGGTAGGTGGTGTGCACCGTCTTCCCCTCATCCATGGCTTTGGTGACTGTCTCAAAGAAGTCGACCAAATTTAACAGATATGACCTCCCCTTGATGAAGCCAAACTGTGTGGGATCGAGTGTTTGGAGGTTGCCAATGTCCTTCTGTTGAGGTCCATGATAATCTGTTCCATGGCCTTGCAGATCAGGTGAGTTAGGCTGATGGGTCTATCATTTCCATAGATGCTACACCTTTGTGCAAAGGGATGACAGTGGCTGTCCCCCACTCAGCTGGGACAAATCTGGTATCCGGGCTTTGGTCGAATAGGGTGCCTATTGGTGCTGCAAGTTCCTGGCTGAGTTCATGTAGGATGCAGCCTGGGATGATATCGAGTCTGATGGAGGCTGTATTTTTTGCCTTTGAGAGAGCAGTGATGACCTGTTTCATAGATATAAGGGGAAGGGTGCAGATACTGGGAATGTCCTTATTTACTGATGGGGGGCCAGAGGAGTGAAGTTTTCACTGAATCTGTCAGCCAGCAAGTTTTCTGTATCTATAGGATTTGTATATGTCGTGTCCTTGACAACCATTTCTGAACAGATGATTGTCTCTAGTAGATGTGGCTAATTTGGACTCCAAGTTTGCTTTGGAGGATTTTACTAGTGTTCTTATTTGCGTGTTCAAGTAAAGGAGAGATTGCTTCCAATTGGGAACCTGCTCCTTCTTGGCCCTGGACAGCAATTTTTTTCCTTTTGTTATAGAGTTTATTTATTGCAGATGTCCACCAGACAGGTTTACTCTTCCTTTCGGAGGATGATTTAGTCCTGTCACGTATTCCTGATACCATGCAGCTATATAAATGGTCATGTAGTGCTTTGGTATAGTTTGTGATACTGGTGCCAGTTCTTAGAGATAGGGAGGGAGCTGTGACACTGATTATACCATCCCTCAGGAGGGTGTAATCACCTTTGTAGAAGTTTTTTTTGTTTGACCTTAGCTAGAGGGGGTTGGCAGAGATGATGACTTTGAATGTGACCCCTTTATTGTTGGATCTTACCAGGGATGATACTGCAGAGATGCTGCAGTGGTTACTCATATTGGTTAATACCAAGTCCAAGATATTATCACCTCTTGGGGGTATCGACTAGCTGTTCCAAAACATTTGCATTGACAAATTTGAGGAATCTCTAGGCATTTGTGTTCTGATATGAGTAGTGCTTTCAGTCTATGTTTGGGTAGTTAAAGTCACCCAGGATCAGGGTAAAGGATTGAATATTGATAGATGTGAAGAGGTCCAGTTAGGCAGATTGGGCATCTTGAGTCAGAGTTGGGGGTCAGTAGTTACCTATGATTTGTATAGGGGTCATGTCAATGGTTAACTGCACCTGGAGTGTCTGCTGTGCGTCATACTGTTTGACCAGTGTGGAGGAGTGTATATCTTTAATATATATTGAAACTCCACCTCCTTATGCTTTACTGCCCAAAGTTTGGGGTCTGAATGTATGATAGGATGAGTAACCAGGTAAGACGGGGGTGCTCTCCGCAGCTTTGAACCAGATTTCTTTGACTGCGCAAACGTCAGTATTTTTCAGGGTTAAGAATGCTTGCAATGTGTGTGGTTTCATGTTTAGACTCCTAGCATTTAGCAGCATGACCTTTAATTTGTGTTTTATTGAAATTTTTATGTTGGTAGTTTTAACTTCATCACATTTCCTAAAAAGGCACTATGGGAGATGCAAGACCCTTTGCCAGAAGCCTAAAGCACATGTGAGACAGATGCAGGCCATCTCTGGCAAAGCATTGTGGTCTGTCAATCATATCTTCCCAGGCTGTCAGGTACTGGATCCCCTGGAATGACACCAGAATCTAAGCCAATCGTTAAAGTCAGTAATTCTTTCTTTGTATTGAGGCATCATTCTGGGTGATGGTAGAAATGCTGCTTAAGGCTAGGGACATACCAGCCTGGGGCACATATTCAGTGAGTTCAATCATGTCTCTCTTCATATAGTTTGGGGAGGTATGTCTGAAGGACTATGACAGAGCCATAACAGTACCTGTTGTTGAAAGACTTGAGTGCATATGTGACATGGAGGATTCTGGCCCTTGACAGTCTACTAACCGTAACTTTCACCTTATCCAGCCTGGTGAGAGGCATATCTGTGTGCCTCACAATAGAGTCTCCTATGATTAATATGTTGGGTTTATGGTTAAGCCTTAGTGGCTGTGAGACACAGGTGTGTGAGCTATGCATGGTATGTGGTGTGGAGGGCTGTGGAGATCACTTGTGTTTTTGCCTTAGAGGTCTCCTTTTTTGGGTATGTTTTTGTTGAGCACCCCCGCATATGTGGGTGTGTGTTGTATAGGTGTGAGTGGTGTTTATGATATGATATAGTGATTGTGCTGACAAGCTTCTCAGTGCCAGATATCCTGGCTTGTGAGGGAGAGAGCATAGACTCTAAGTTGCTAATGTAATTGCATCTCTCGCAAATTGTGTTCCTAGGTGGTAGTAGTAGATGGTTGTCTGTGTACATGAGGCAATTGCTGCACTGTCTCAGGATATTCATATCAACCAGACTGGCAGGGGAAACTGTAGGAAATTGTCCATCCATATCTCCCAGAATCCAAGGGAGAAAGGCCAGGGAGAGCTGAGGGGTAGGCCTAAAGCCCAAGTGCGTAAACCAAAACTAAAATGCTTATAATAACACCATTTAAACAGGATATAAAAAGGCAGTAAAAAATGCAACATAAAAGATGCAATTGAACACTTTAGAGAACAAGCAGAAGCAAGTAGCAGAAAAAGCAAGATGAACTAATAGAGTAGGAGGAAGAAACACAAATACAATAAAAGCAGCTGAATGAAGTGTGTTATTTTCTATTTGTTTGTTTGTAAAGTGGGAAGGGAGAGAGGAGGAACAGAAGATAATTCAAAGTTAAGGAACTAAGGGGTTTGGCCTTCCCAAATTACTGGGAGGAGTATCCCAAATCAAATTTACAGTATGGGCAGGCAACAGCAAAAGCTACCAACTTTAAGAACACAACAGCATTTGGCTGGGAGGGTGGGAGAAAAATAAAAATTCAACCAGAGGTCAGCAAATATATAAATGATGCAAACACAGAAAAGTAAATAATTCAGTCAAGCAAATAAATAAAAAGTACAGTGCTGTTAAGCAAATAAATAAACCAGTGCAGTACTGTTAAGCAAATAATAAAAAACAGTGCAGTACTGATAAGAAACACTGAACAGTTAGATAAAGTTCAAAATATATACTTATGTCAGCTCTGTAATTCCAGATTGTTTAAGAAACACTCTCAGTCAGGCACAATTTAGCTTCTAGCAAGATAAGCAGAAATTCACACAAAGGTAATGTTGTTAAGGCCCTTCCAAAGCCACACATAGGAATGTGGAACCACAATGACACTAAATAAATGAAAGTGCTCTCAAAAGTTAAATATTTTCTAAAAGACCAGCTACAGTGAAAGGTTTAGATATATTGAATAATAAATAATAAAGAAAAACATGAAAATATTGAATATCTATTTACAATAAACACCAGAGTTTTAATACAGATGGAAAGACATTTAGCTAATCTCAATATATTTTTCTAACTGACTGAAACATTACTCTCCCCTAGTTTCTTACTAAAGCAAGGCAATATGAAAGTGGATGAGTGTCTCTTGTCAGGTCACAAACAGAGTGCACTTATCACATCTCCCACTAGTATTCAAATACAAATTCAGTGCTGGTTACAGAATGAAATCACATCTGTTCACCTGACTCTGTGGTTCCCACACTACCCCCCACCAAGAAACTGAGCCAAGATCTGGCATGGATGTGTCACAATACACACATAGAACATTAGTTCAGGTTTATTACAGCATCTGGAAAATGTAAAACAATTCCAACACTTCCACCTTTCCTATGAAGACTGTATTCAGGCCTGTGAGATAAAATCTTTATGGCATAAACCAAGTCATTTAATTTCAGGCTATTTTTCTTCAGGTTAGCTGGGCTGAGCTTAAAGCCTTTCCTTCCAGTGTACTCTGTCAAAATATATACATTTTATCAGTTACAAGATACTCTGACATAAATGTGTATTTCTTTCTGTCCAGCAGAACCCACTGTTAATACCTTTTCAACACAAGCAACTTTACGAATACATTTTTAACACAAGCATCTGTACAAATCAGTTTAATATTTGAATGGTGTAGAATCCTTTATAAAGCTCCAGCTAGCTATGCTGGCATATGTTACACATGCACTGCCCTACTCCCTCTGGCACAGTTGGTACTACATCACTTCATTACAGCAAGTTCTGAATTTAAAGTTTAGCTTGTACTTACCACCTCTAGACAAAGCATCCTAGAGCTGTGTTACTCTAGATGGAATTAAGGAACAAAAAGTAAAAGATTTTGTGGTGTTTTCATACTGGTGGGCAAAGACTGAACTCTTGAGCCTCAGTAGCTTGAGGTTCAGCCCTCTGACGATTGAAGTTCTTCCACTGGAAATCACTGTTGGTGAGTTGTGTTGGTAGTTATTCCCTTTTGGGAAGAATTTAACCCTTCTTCAAGTTGCTGCAACTGTGGAGTTAGTAACTATAAGTTCAGAATGGTTGTGGAGCTTGCCATCTGCAAAAACACTTACAAAGCTGTTTCTTTGATTGTTTTTTTCAGTGAATGCAGTTTGGGGATGCCGGTCTTCTATGAATTTGTTTTCAGCCACTCATAATGGAACATACTTATTTTGCTCTAAAGTAAAAGTAGTCATCAGGAATGCATTGAGAACAAGTAATAAATACAATTACTTATAAAAGTATAACTTCTAGTTTAGAATGGTGGTATATCCTGTCACATATTTATCAATGTCTAAACATTAAAAATCATAGCACCAGGCTTTAAAAATCATAGAACTGGCCCAAAAACGAGAAACAGTTTCTTATGTTTCAGCATACAATGTCTTCAGGTATTGCACTCTATATAGTTAATGATAATAAATATTTATATAGGCTTAATTCAGTTATTTGATAATTGATGCACACCTAAACAAGTCTAACATTAAAACAAAAGTTACTAAATATAGGAGGAGCATAGTGGAGCACAGCAAAACTGACTAAAACATAATAGTCTAAAGTACAGGTGTGCTGATGTGGGGGCAGAGGGTGCGGTCCGCACTGGGTGCAAACAGTAAAGCACTGCAGCAGCCTTGCCTTTCAAAAGCTTTTCATCTTTAAAACATGAAAAGCTTAAAGTAAAACCGAAGTCAGATCCTAACGACCTTCTGTATGTGCATACCTGCATGTGTTGGTATAAATACGCACGTGTTCCTTACTCCTTTTCTGCATTCTGCACAGAATTTGATGAAAGGTAACTTCTGCCTGTGTGTGTGTGTGTGTGTGTGTGTGTGTGTGTGTGTGTGTGTGTGTGTGTGTGTGTGTGTGTGTGTGTGTGTATGCGTGTGTGTGCAGGTGTGCGAGTATGTGTGTGTTGGGGACATACCTCTCAACCTCTTAGCCCAAGAAATCTGGACAAAGCCTGACATTAGTCGGGAACAAAGGTCAGAAAATAGGGACAGATTTTTAATATTGCTCTTATAAACTAAGAAGGTTGCTAGAATAACAGGGTATGTATTAAAATGCATTTTACTAAAAGATATGAAGTCTGAAGCTCAAAGGTATGACATTATTTTCTAATTTCATTCCTCAAATCATCCCAGTGATTTGCCAGAAAATCAAAACTTTTATGAGGAACAGACTGAAATTTTGAGGCAAAAATCTAATCATTCTGCAAAAAACATGAACATTTCAGAGGTATAGTTAGTAATGGTAGGTAGGTTAATTTCCTCAGCATCAAACCCTGTACCCCGGTTACAGGAAACAAGTGCCTGATTCCCCTTTGCCAACTACTAGACTAATAAAAAATGAGTGCTGGTGCATTTTCAAGGAATTGTGAGATTGAAGGGAACAGAAGTTTACTCCTGTTCATGCTAAGTCTGTTTTCAATGTGCAACTAATTTTGCTTTGCAAATGCTCATAGCATAACAGACAACATACTTGCTTTTGATGTAGAAGGCTGTGGGTTCTACTCACACATCATATAGATACAATGCTGATACTGTATGTACTTTAAGGGTGGAGTGGGCTGCTGTAGTCTTGAGTGTGTCCTTTGGGTGAGATGCCTAGTAACTATGAACCTGTTATCAGTTTGCCATCCATTATATATTGCAATATTACCAGTTTACCATTTTTTAATGTAACATACGCAATTTATTCTTGCAGGGACTGAAATATAAAGTTGTTTGTTAGCAGCAACCTCTTCATTAGTTACAGATCTCTTTGGTTTGAAAACATCCCAAAGGTAAACTTTATCTGGTCTATGATTAATCATTGAAAGAAATAAACATTGAACAGCTATTCATCAAATGGAAATCATCAATTCAATCATGTAGTTGTGAGATGGGGAAAATAACTACTTGGCCAACACTTCCTCTTCTCATGCACAGCAGTATTTCAAACCCACACAGGTGGGGGACTTCACTGTCCCACCCCACCCCCCTTAACTATATATACCCACTCCAGGACCACACTTCAGTGGGGTGGCAGTTGGATTTGCAACCTACATTTGATCACTACTATTTTAATAAGGGACAAAAGAGAAGGCCTAATAAGGAACTTACCACATTAGGGTATTGATCTCTGACCATGACTACTGTTACTTGCTGTAAATTGAAAGGTCCAGTATCTACTACAGACTGCTTTAGTCACTAAAATGAAAAAAAAACACTGAATTCACAGCACATAATTGTAACTCAGTGCAAAATTACATGATATTAAAAAAACAATTATAAAAAAAAACATTTTATAGAAATGGTATCATTCAGGCCAGGAAAATTATCAGCCTACATCCTATGCTGCCACACACCTTTTTTTTACCTTTTAGATCTAATATTTGTTTTAATTAATTTAATTATTGTTTGTTGCTTCTAACTGGTCAGTTTTCATTATAAAGATGTCTTCTAGTCAGTTGTTCAGTTTTCTGATGAAGTCCCTTGTGGATGAAAGAAAGAAGGTTCTGTTTTCCTGTGACGCCTATCTGCGGATGTTTTCATTGTTCACTTGTTCTCATAATCACCATTACTGCACCAACAGAATTTAGTTGTTCTCACAACCACTTCTCACAACCACACACCTACATAAGTATCACTCATGTTAAGCAGTTCAAAGCAAATTAAAGATCCTTTCAATTTCCCACTAAACTGCTTATTTAACTAGTGATGTAGAACATTGGTTAGCTAAATCTTTTTCAAGAAATAATTGTGCTTGTGTACTGGTTTTCACACATCTATATGTATGGAACCCCTGCATTGTTTTTTTTTAAGAAAAAAAGAAAAGGCTGCAATTGTTTTTTTTTTTTTCTTATTTACAAACAGCTGTGGTTATTTCTGTTATTGCTTTTTGATGTGTTCCCACCTTGTCTATGCTTTTTCTTCCATGTAAATTTTTTCTTTACTTTCTCTGCTTCTCTCCATCCAGCCCAATATCCACTACAGACTGCTTTAGTCACAATAACACTGTCTGAAAGGTTGCACCCTTCTATCTACCAGACTTCCAGGTCCCCTCCACTGAATATTTATTTTATTTTATTTTATTTTATTTTATTTTATTTTACATTTGTTGACCGGGCTAGTCTAGCTGGATATATGTCCATTTTCAGTAGAGGCCCGGGGAGAAAAGCTCCAAGGGTAAATTACAGATATATATAAAAAAACTTATAGGAAACAGAACATAGACATTGTTACATACAATTTTACAAAAAAAAAGCAGTAAGTAGGGAACATTAATGTAAAAATTGCAAACCAAAAAATGTTTTTTTTAGGAATAGTTACAGTATGCCCAAATAATTTATACTAGCCTACAAATGTTCCTACAAATTAAACTAGTTATATCTTATGTTTAACTATTACCAGCATGCACACTGCCAAGGGATATATTATACCCACTCTCCCCCTACGTTTCAAATATATAAACCTCCTGTAAGCACTCCTTGTTTGCACGATCACTTAACTTATAGCTTTCACTTTTACTATCAGTAGCAATGTTTTCCTGCATAGTGAGCCTCTTTTACTGAGAAACCTTACTCTGTATATATGTTTTATGATTACTCTCTTCTCTTCCCTTCCTTATACCATCTAATTCCACTTGTCTAGCTGTTCTTAGTTTATATCTTAACCTTGCATTCTATAACAAACTGTTTCTGTCTCTTTTTCTCACCCCCATATGTTCTGTTGGTTAGCTTACCTTTGAATTTGGATTTTTGACTCCTCACTGACTGTTTTTTTTTTCTCTGTAGTGATTTTTTTTCTCTGTAGTGATTTACAGCTGCTACAGTAGGGCCATGCTCTATTCAGCCTTCAACACGCTCAGGCTTTAATCCACACCCTACACTATCCCCAATTCCTACCCACTGCCACATGATCTAGATTTATACTCTCTAAGCTACATCCCCTTCCCAATATATCCATCCTCTTCCTGTCTACTCCATCCAATTACAACCCTCTAGCAATACCACTTTTCCCTCACCCCTATTCTCACCCACTCCCTAGTACACATAATCCAAACCTATACTATACACATATTGCATACAACTCTTACCTCCCCCTCAGTGCTTGTCTTATATTTCATTTACCTTACCCTTTTATCCCACTCTCCATTAAACTCACCCTCACTCTTTCCACTTCCTTCCATTATCTCCTATATTTCTCTCACTGTTCACCCATCTTTTAACTGATTTTTCTCGTCTACCCCCAAAATATGCCTGAAATCTATAGCTCTGTTCACTTCCTTCTCCTATTCTCCCAATTAACCTGCTATGGAACAAATATCTCATCCATTAACTTACCACCCACACCAACCACCCACTATATAACATTGAAAAACACTACTCTGTGGCAGCTCCACCTAATCTTTTTAATCTTCCAGACTTTCTCATTTACAAACACAGACTCATCAACACTCACCACCATCCTCAGTTAAGAAAGCTAAAACAATGTTCTAATAAATATAAGCCACCTGTTCTGTCCAATTGCTTTAAAAAATCTTTTTATGTGGAGACAGCTATCCCAACCATGGCCCTAATATCTCCCCCAAACATGATACTAACCACATTTCTTCTACACTCGCTTATACTAAACTATCTACCAAGAACCTAACTATTACCTCTATGAATTTACCTACTTAATAAAATCTGTGAATTTCACTCTTGCTTTGCTCATCATTCTCCCAACATAGTTATTCTCACAGAAACCTGGTTTAAACCCCATATAACTGATTCTGAAATTCTTCCCCCTGGTTATAATATTATCCACTCTAACAGATTACACAAACAACTGGTGGTGTAGCAATACTATATTCTAACTATCTTACATTCTCTTCAATGTCTATAACCCTCCTAACATTCAACCAGCTGAAAATATACTTGCCAACTGGAAACTAACAAGTCATAAAAAGCTATGTATTATAAGCATATATATTCCTCCAGGGAATAATATACCCATTCTAGAAAAAATTCTCTCCTGGACCACCAACTTTATCTGTAATGAACCAAAATCAAAAGGTTCGCTGGAGAGATCCAAATAACGGTCCTAGTCTGAAAGGAATAAACAGTTTATTTTACTACAAACGAAAATAAAAACACGTGTGTAAAGCACCTAAACCACGCTGTAACCAGTGGTAATATGTTTTCGTACAGACTTCATCAAATGTAAATACCCCTAAACTAAAAGACATACCCCCGGATTCATGAAGCTCGGCGCAAGGCCGGTGTAAGGCCTGCGCCGGCCGTGCGGCATATAAATGGTGTAGTAGCGCCATATGCATATTAATGAAGGTGTGCCGCTACCACATCCATGTGCATAGGACACTTGTGCGAGTGCATGGGGCATTACTAAGCTGCGCCCGGAGGCGTGTCAATGTCGGCTGGCGATGAGCAACCTAAACTGCTGAATATTATAGCCTGCTTGCAATAGTAATCGCACCTATCAGTGTCCGTGGATAATGAAACGTATGCAAAGCATGCAAGACAGGTCACGGCCACACAAAATGGAGAACCAAACAGAAATGCACGCAACACAATATGAGTTCCAGTCCATGGAACAAATGATATTTAAAATCGTGTGTCCGTAATGTACTGCACTGTCAGTAGTTATACCCAGTGGAAGTGAAGCGCATCATGTCAGCGTGCCGCCAATACACACATCTAGCCCCATGGGCATGGTCACCAGCAGTCCCACAGTGGTAGTGATAGTACACAGCTGGGAAGTTGTGGATATATAACAACCGTAAAGAAACCTGACAGTCCAAATTGTATACCAAACACACACAAACATATGTATATTAAAATGTGCTATACACATGAACAGGAACGTAACCGTCACATACACATAGGATGCCATATGCGGAACCGGGATATCCAAAAGCAGAACCCATGCATGCAAATGCAATACGCAACAACCCCTGTATAGCACATAACCCGTACCCATGTCCGAATGTCCACCAAATCCAGCTACCAGCCTTATGATCCGTACACCTACACATAGCGAGTATTCCCCATATGTAGTAGGAAGTATCATCCTAGGCAGTGTCAGGATTGCAAATATGTATCCCACGTTTGTAAACATCCCATCACAGGTACGTAAATCCAAATGCCTGCGCGTTAATGTTTCGGCAAAATGTGTGTACATCCCGCGTGGGATAAGTAACCTGTTGAAACCTCAGAGTTGTTTACACGCCACGGTGTCCATTACTGTACACATCTGGACAAAACATGTATGTGTAGTCACGGTACTGTTCAGTTTCTACACAGACATGCAAATCATACTACGCAGGATGGAACAGCTGTCCACCATGCAGGTCACCCCACTAGGGTTGCCACCTGTTCAGATGGTCAAGGTGGGACATCCCTTGTATAAATGTGAGAATTTGCAGGATAAAACATACCCCCGGCCAGTGCAAAGGACAGAATTACACTTGTATGCCAAGATAAAAGCTTATTCCACAGCATTTGAATAGCTTATGCTATCCCAAATAATAGTTATGTGTACCAGATACAAAATACCTGTATCATGCAACTAGTAAAGAAAATAAGAAATATATTATTGTCTTAAAATCACAGGATATTTGCCATGTCTTAGGTGTCGTCGCAGGACACAACTGTCCAATGTGGGACCTCCCCTCGCAAAGAGGAACAAGTGGTAACCCTACTCTCCACTGAATTATCGACAGTATATATTCAACTCAATCACATACCGACACCACCTCTCAACCTATTACAGCAACAAAACCTGGACAAAGCCTAAAAGGATGGGTGGACAAATAGGGACAGATGTAATTACTGCTCTCACAAGCTTCGAAAGTTCACTGAATAATAGTATGTACATAAGCAGGAAATGTTGTGAAGGATGTGGGGTAGTCCCCAGTATTACAGAGGTCCGTATATATACTGTAACAAACCGTCACATATGTTGACTGTACTACTGCATACCCGTAGTTAATTCATAGTTAAGTCATGTGCAAAATAATAACCCTCGTAAGAATGAATACAGGAAATAGTCAAATGTGAATGGGAACACCACTCACCGTGGATTATGTATTGTAACCACCCTCACCCATATTATGTATTGCCAACATCATAAGCTGCTGACAGGTGCCCAAACACCTGTGTCTGTAAACACAGATTAAATGTTTAAAATGGACAAACCCTGTCCATGTGCTTTGTCTGACATTTGAACACGGTCAGGGCAGTTCTGTTCACCAGGCGGACAAGCCTAAACCCAGATCACTATATGAACACCCTGACAATTAAAGACCTGTATGTGTCAGGACTATAAGCCTTTGGGTTCTGAATATCCCTGCAGTGATTAAATATGCAGCTTGGGTCCAGAGCAGTAGGGAATAGGGAATGTGTAACATGTAGTACCGCATTTTTCCCAGCAGGAGAATGGATGCCTGTGACGTAAGTGAAGCGGTGAGGCATATGTTAATGTAGCTATGTACTATGGGTATGCATATAAATGAGTCAGAACACCAAACGTATATTGGTTACAGCATCCGGCCAACGTGAATGCAGTCCCGGTTGAACTACGACTACAGCACATATAATGTGAAAGTGTAATGAATGCGTCTGTGCTGTACAGACAGTTAAATATGTAAAGGTGAACGTGTGTTTCGCATACGTCCGTTAACCAGATTACAGATAATTACTGGTACTATCACAAGTAATAAAGCCCACGTAAGCACAAAGACTTAGTAAACATATGTAACTCACAATAAGGATATGCATGCGCGCCTGCGCGTAACCCACAATAAGGAAATGCAAGTGCGCCTGTGCGTGTGTGATCCGCTCACAGCATAGTAAATGAATGCTGTTTCCCCCACGTTAGTTATACATGGCTCAAACCTGTTAACCTTGTAAAGTATGAAACCGGACAAAGCCATGCAAACTACCAGTACAAATAGGGACAAACCCCAGATATGTGCCAGAACAAACATAGAAAGTGGATAGAATAACGGGTGTGTCAGTAGCATGGATTCTCTGAAGGGTATGCAGTCGTAACCTGAACTGCTTGCCAGAATTCCCCACCATAAGCCTCAAATGAAATGCCACTACATTGCCAGATAGACACAGGTTTATGTAAAACACAATCAAGATAAAGAGGCAACCAGCTGTACACTCTGTGACAATCTGTATAGTGGAAAGGTATGGTATGGATATAGATATATGTGTATACACATAATCCACAGACGTAAACCAAAGCAAGTTATGAAATGAGGATTGTACATGTATATATGTATACACAACAGACTTATGTCCCATAGATATGACATATGTACATAAATAGGCCACGTTATAGCTAATATGGGTAGACAAACAGACATGCACGAAAGGTGAATAAACCGCTGCATTCCAAACCATTGGCCAGAAAGTGACAGTCCAGCAAGTTCTACACTTTAAACATGCAGATAGGTGTCCATTGCAGGACTCCAAAAATTGATCCTTACGTAGTGTCAACCGACATTGACGCAAAATAAGTGACCGCAGCAAATATGAAATAGCTGTACATGCAACAGTATCAGGTGCAAGGGTGATGACACATGTGTCGATAGAATGTATGATGTACGAACTGATATCCGGAGAGTGGGGAGTGCATATAAGTGTCTCCACACTTCAGTACTGCACACATTAAACATGTGTAATGGGTACTGTAGAGGGTTGTCAGGTATGGGAATCATGGGTATGCAGAAATGCGCCTAGGTGTTGTTTGGCAGAGATTTCGTAGGCCAGCCCCGTGGGAGTGATGTGGGTATAGCACACGCCTATATTCTCAATAATGGGGCAAACCATCCACTGGATATTGCGGAAACCATTTTGGCAATATGTAGGGCCCTATATCAGTGTCATGTAGGCGATTATCATGGATGGACATGCGTACGACCAAGATGGTACCCATAACTGGCAAACTGTCAGAATAACACAGCTGCACTAAGGCATAGTACATGAAATACAAATAGGGACTATATTAGATATACCCCAGACAAAGTCAGAACGTTGTGAGAATACTGGCGTAGCCATGAATACGGATGTTATGAGTGCTATTAATCATGTAAGGGAAATGTCAGTCATTATTATCTACCGCACAGCTCGTAATGCCTTGCCAGCAATTTACCAGAAAGGCACATCACTATGACAAATGTAACAAGGGCAAAGGTCAAACATCAGGGCGTTTACCCATAATGTGTACAGGTTAGGGGTATGAAGGTAACCTGTCCAAAATACATGTACAGAACTAGTGATACTAGGTGGACAGGGGAGAAGAAAGACATCAGGACAAATGAGAAAACATGTACAAGTCATACGCATGTACTCCGACAAATGTGAATGACAACGTATGCCCTGTGAATGTCAATGTGGAAGGTTAATAGACACAAAAGTAATGTGTCCCTCAGGGTGTCATGCAGTGTCACCGTAACAATGTCCAGTGCACCATACATGTACGTGAGCTTTGCCACTGACGAACAGCGCAAATACCGGCGCACACATACGGTACATGATAGACCAATTAGTGTGGATAAGCAGCTGTTGGCCTGTGTGAGGAATACAACTGTCTGGGTGGGTGTGTCCTGCAATATAAATGTAATGGCATGTGGCCTGTGATGCTACCATACAGTGTGTGTATTGGTGTCAGAAAGTTGATATTTTGTATCAGACACATACTCCGCAACTGTACAGATTTATGCAGAATGTGCAGAGTTCTGCCTCATATGTTTGGTGTGTTCCACATAACAACAGTAACATTCTGGCACTTTCATGATAACTGAAGACATGAAATAATGACAAACATGTGATTAAGACACCAAATCCGACATAAAAGCCATATTAATGCAAAACCTATTATTGTGTCAACTATCTACGTTTGTAAGAGCAACATGTCAATACTGCCCCTATGTGTCCCACTATCAGATAAGGCCTTGTCCAGCAACTTGCTCTAGGAGGTGGAGTGGTATGAACAGAAACAGATACATGTGTGAGGAAACAGCAATATCGACTGCAAGATAACGCAGAAGGTATGAAATGCGCTGCAGTAGGACGTGCAGTACTGTCCGCAGGTATGTGCTGACATGTCAAATGACACAGCAGTCTACTTGAAGAACCTATAGGGCTGTCACCTTTACAAATGATGATAGTGGGACATACCCACAGCCATGCACACAGCACAAATAGACATACACACATCAAAACTAGGCCATGATACATGAAGCCTCCGCGTACGAGTACAGTGAGAGTACAGCAAGGATAGATGTCTGCCAAGGTATACAGCAAACGCCTGTAAGGCGTGTAACACCCATAACACGGACGTTGCATGGACAATGTTGGGATTTGCAACATACCCCATTGGTATGTGAAAGCTATGCAAATATGCGATACATGAAACAGTCAGCTGTCCATGCAAGAGCAGAGTTATGGGCAGAAAATAGATTTTATATATATATATATATATATATATATATATATATAGAGAGAGAGAGAGAGAGATACAGACATACACACACACACACATGTGGCAGGGCTGGTAATCGAACCTACACATGACTACCCTATCACACTACAGCATGACGCATTTACAGAACACGCTACCGAGATTACTAAACACAGCAGACACACAGGCATTCTACTAGGTGCGTGTCAACATCCGCAAAGACAAAGATGTCAGCAGGATACATCTGTGTTGCGAAGCATCTAAAATCATAACCTGAGTCCCGAGGCGGATGGGAGCATGCACACACACATCTGGCAGGCCTGGGAATCAAACTTACACCTAACTACCCTATCACACTACAGCATGACACATTTACAGAACGCGCTACTGAGATTACTGAACACAGCACTCCCAGAGGCATACTTCTAGGTGGGTGACATCATCCGCAAAGGCAAAGACGCCGATAGGGAATGTATGTGTTGTGAGGCATCTAAAAGCATTACTGTGTCCCCAGGCAGCTGGAAACACACACACACACACACACACACACACACTTGGAAGGACCAGGAGTTGAACATACACCTAACTACTTTAACACACTATAGCATTACGCATTTACAGAACGTGCTACCGAGATTACTGAACACAGCACTCCCAGAGGCATACTTCTAGGTGGGTGACATCATCCGCAAAGGCAAAGATGCCGATAGGGAATGTATGTGTTGTGAGGCATCTAAAAGCATTACTGTGTCCCCAGGCAGCTGGAAACGCACACACACACACACACACACACACACACACACACACACACACACACACTTGGAAGGGCCGGGAGTTGAACATACACCTAACTACTTTAACACACTATAGCATTATGCATTTACAGAACGCACTACCGAGATTACTGAACACAGCACTCCCAGAGGCATACTTCTAGGTGGGTGACATCATCCGCAAAGGCAAAGACGCCGATAGGGAATGTATGTGTTGTGAGGCATCTAAAAGCATTACTGTGTCCCCAGGCAGCTGGAAACACACACACACACACACACACACTTGGAAGGGCCGGGAGTTGAACATACACCTAACTACTTTAACACACTATAGCATTACGCATTTACAGAACACGCTACCGAGATTACTGAACACAGCACTCCCAGAGGCATACTTCTAGGTGGGTGACATCATCCGCAAAGGCAAAGACGCCGATAGGGAATGTATGTGTTGTGAGGCATCTAAAAGCATTACTGTGTCCCCAGGCAGCTGGAAACACACACACACACACACACACACACACACACACACACTTGGAAGGGCCAGGAGTTGAACATACACCTAACTACTTTAACACACTACAGCATTACGCATTTACAGAACGCGCTACCGAGATTACTGAACACAGCACTCCCAGAGGCATACTTCTAGGTGGGTGACATCATCCGCAAAGGCAAAGACGCTGATAGGGAATGTATGTGTTGTGAGGCATCTAAAAGCATTACTGTGTGCCCAGGCAGCTGGAAACACACACACACACACAAACACACTTGGAAGGGCCAGGAGTTGAACATACACCTAACTACTATAACATTATGCATTTACAGAACGCGCTACCGAGATTACTGAACACAGCACTCCCAGAGGCATACTTCTAGGTGGGTGACATCATCCGCAAAGGCAAAGACGCCGATAGGGAATGTATGTGTTGTGAGGCATCTAAAAGCATTACTGTGTCCCCAGGCAGTTGGAAACACACACACACACACACACACACACACACACACACACACACACACACACACACACACACACACACACACTTGGAAGGGCCAGGAGTTGAACATACACCTAACTACTTTAACACACTGCAGCA
The DNA here is from genome assembly GCF_019279795.1 of Protopterus annectens. Lineage (NCBI taxonomy): Eukaryota > Metazoa > Chordata > Ceratodontiformes > Protopteridae > Protopterus > Protopterus annectens. The sequence goes on from NC_056725.1 coordinate 362,102,048, forward strand.
TTACGCATTTACAGAATGCACTACCGAGATTACTGAACACAGCACTCCCAGAGGCATACTCCTAGGTGGGTGACATCATCCGCAAAGGCAAAGACGCCGATAGGGAATGTATGTGTTGTGAGGCATCTAAAAGCATTACTGTGTCCCCAGGCAGCTGGAAACACACACACACACACACACACACACACACACACACACACACACTTGGAAGGGCCGGGAGTTGAACATACACCTAACTACTTTAACACACTACAACATTATGCATTTACAGAATGCGCTACCGAGATTACTGAACACAGCACTCCCAGAGGCATACTCCTAGGTGGGTGACATCATCCGCAAAGGCAAAGATGCCGATAGGGAATGTTTAGAGAGTGACCAGTCTGAAAGCATTTTACTGTCCCAAGGTAGACGTACACAAACACAGCAGTGCTGTCATCGGGCCAACTAAATATCTACGGAGCACTACAACACTAAATAGATACGGGATGCGCCACAGACAGTACACCCTTCGGAAGAGCAACCAGTGTGTTCAATGTAGGCATCCATCGTGACATTGAAAATGGACATCGGTTGCCTGGATGACCACCATGGCTATACAGGATGTCAATGGCCATGCCCACACGCTTAGTATCACACATCTGTTTGGAATGTACTGTGTGTCCATCTACACAACGGCATACTGGGCATGCTCACACACTTAGCAGTTGCAAAGGGCCAACTTGCATGCACACGGAGTCTAATCTGGGCATGCCCACACACTTAGCAGTTGCAAAGGGCCAACTTGCATGCACATGGAGTCTAATCACGGAAGGGCACAGTGTGGAATGTACTGTGTGTCCATCTACACAACAGCATACTGGGCATGCTCACACACTTAGCAGTTGCAAAGGGCCATCTTGCATGCACACGGAGTCTAATCACGGAAGGGCGCAGTGTGGAATGTACTGTGTGTCCATCTACACAATGGAGTACTGGGCATGCTCACATACTTAGCAGTTGCAAAGGGCCAACTTGCATGCACACGGAGTCTAATCATGGAAGGGTGCAGTGTGGAATATACTGTGTGTCCATCTACACAACAGCATACTGGGCATGCTCACACACTTAGCAGTAGCAAAGGGCCGTCTTGCATGCAGATGGAGTGTATACACAGAAGGGCACAGTACAGACGGGCACAGTAAGGTAAATCTGTCCTCACGCACAGGGCGGTCACACATGCAGTGACCTGTACACACACAGCTGCCATCACAGCTGTCACAGGTGCAGGTCACACACGTACACACTGCAGTGTACACTGTAGCTGTCAAGTCAGCACCATGTCATCGGTGCAGCACTACACAGCCGTATGGTCCCACAACACCATGTGACACATGACCACTGGGCTGTACAGTGGTGTACACCAGCTGTGCAGAGTACACATGTACCAACAGGGATCCAATAGGTGTTATGCATTGCAATGATACCAGTATACATGAACAGGTCGGCTCAACACATACCATGGCCCTTACACAGCTGTGACACCAGACGGTTGCTGTACACCAATGAACACATGTCTGGATATGTCATACATGTGATTGTGTGGATGTGTGCATGGACTGCACACACAACACATACATACATAGCCTTTGATGTACCACATGCATAACACTGGCCTAATCAATGCTACACACATGAATGGAAGGTGGGCCCATGTCAGTTGAATGTTCACATTACAGGGGGTAGCAGCGTTGACCGGGACACATACCCTTGTACTGGTTGCCTGTGACACCCGTGATATCATACCGCAGTCCATGTGTTATGTATGTCAACACACATGTCCAACAATAGCAATGCATACAAACATGGCAACAGGAGACACATGTGACATCTGTACTGTGCATGCAGCAACCATGCATGTGCAGTGGCCGATGTCCATAACATAGTTGCACCTACCTACGACATGCAGACGCAATGCAGACCCATCATTGACACCTGCATACGGTGACATACAAACAGCACGTATGGAGGGATGTGTGTACATAATGTGGTGAACCACCTGTCTAGATGTATGTGTGCAGGGGGTGGCTCACAGTTGTGTCATGCACCATCCTAACATGCCATGTGCAAACAGTACGCTATGTCGCTGTTACGTGACGGTGCTGACATAATGCATACACAGCGGTCAGGTGTTAACAACTATATGTCACATGGCACCTGTAACACCTAAAACCTCCCGTGTGCATATAGCAGCACATCTGCCTGATATAGCATTGGTACACAGAATGCAATCAATACTGCAGCATGTCTATCAAACGTGTCATCATGTGGCAGGTGTATCATTCCCAGCACTGCCATGTGTGTCCGAATGTGTGACCAGGGATGCCACATATCACAGGGAATATGTCCCAGTTGCTACAGATCCCTGTACACCATTGTATAGATCTGTACATACGTCAGTGTGGGAAGCATGACGTCGGCCGGTGTGGTGCATCACACACGTCGGCTGTCCGTATACACATGTGGTCACCACAGTGTGTGTGTGTCTGTATGTATGTCTGGTGCTTGGTGTGAGGGTGTATGCTAATATAAGGTGGGAAATGATCACTAGCCCCACATGGTGACTAACCCATAATGGTGATGCATTGCACAACCCTGTTGATGCCATAGGTCCCAGCCATACTGGCTACCTGTGCATGTCCCTTCTCTGTGACACGTCATGTGGGTGCCTAGTACTGTGAGGGTGATGACCACATAGGCAAGGGTCACCAGCTGCACACTATGGGGTGTGCATTATAGTGGTGTACACCCCGTGAATGCGGCCATGTTCCCGTACTGTTACAGGGTCCTACTGCTGCACAGTGTGGCCTCCAGCTACTAAGTGACACCTCACATCATCATTGGCCAGGCAGCTGTGTACAACCCCTGCATGATGTCACCATACCTGTAATGTGTCCTGCTATGTATGTCACGTCTCTTTCCAGTGTAGCCTGTGGCATCGACCACATGCGTCAGGTGCAGTATATGTGCAGACATCTGTGTCATGTTGGTGTGTCCAACAGTCAGGTTGAGGGTACGTGTAGCATGCTGATATTGCCAGATGTGCCTGTGTGTAATCCAGTTACACATGGGGGACTGCAAACACTGCTACCTGTAGGCACATGCAAGTACACCATAGGAGGGAACCAGGGTATCACATCCAACATGGTGCTACAGATGTAACGGAGACACATACTGTGAACACATCACAATGCATGCTGCACCTGCACTACATGGTATGACTGGTGCATGTCGACAGTACACAACCTATGTCACATACACAACTCTCAGTATTCACACACAACCACTGCAACATACACATCCCTCAACCACTGCAACATACACATCCCTCACTATGCATACACAGGTATTACATACACCTCTCACTATGCTGTTCACCCTGTGCATCAGAATATTTGTGCATAACCCTGCACCGATGGTGTGGATGACAGGGATGTGGCACAGGCTTCATCATATGCACAGGGTGATATGTTTGCCAGGGGCATAGGCTGCACCAATGGATAACATCATGTGTGTGTGTAAGGGCCAGTGAGTTGACTGGACATGTCTGTGCAGAATGCATGTGGATGTTGTGGAGCCCTACAGTTGTGTTTGCTGTGTGCATGTATGTCTGTACACAGTTCTGCCATTTGTGATGCCTACACAGGGTATTATTGACAGCCCCAGATTGTACAGTGCAGGTTGTACAGCTCACTGTGTCCATCCACAGTCACGTGACCTGTGCCTGCCTGGGGTTGCACGGGCACTACCAGGTGGAGGTACAGAGTGGCTACTGTCCGACGACACATGTCCACTGGAACCGTGTCCCCGCTGAGACCATCCAGGGCCATGTCCACGTGGCCTGCTGTGTCCTGGTGTTGACAGCACAGCACCAGCTGCACTGCTACTGCTACCGGCACTATGGGAGCGGGCATGTGAGGTGGCATGCTCAGGTCGACCTACACTAGATGGTGTTGCTGGCCAACATCCACGTGGCCTACGCTTCACTCCTACCAGGTGTTCCAGCACAGACAGCTCCCGCTCATGGATTGCCATGCCTCGGTCAAGGATTCCGACCATTTCACCTAGTCACCTATCCAGAACATTAGCAATCTGCTGTTGAGCATTTGCCAATGCCTGGATGTTGTCATTTAGGGTATGGATAGCAGCCCTCTGCAGCCTCTGCCCTTCTCTGTTCTGCCATTCAGCACGTGCCTGTGCCACCATTACAATCTGGAACATGCGTCTGGTGATACCAGCTGCTGTGCTCTGTCCTGCAGGTGCATGTCTGCCAGAGGTCCTCCTACGAGCAGCACCGGCCACATGCCTGTGTGGCACATCTGCAGTCATTACACTGACACCATGGTGTGTAGACACACCCTCTGTAGCCACCACACATTCCTGTTCCACGCCAACAGACGCTGACTGTCCTTCCTCTATGGCCACCGGTGATAAGGTATGTGTTGGCAGCAGAACTGTGTGCGGGGAAGAGGGGGACATAGCTGGTATGGTAACCATTGGCACAGATTCAGCCCCTGACAACTCTGCCTGTACCTCATGCATATGTTCATCACCGCTAGTATCTGTGGGGACACTAACATCAGATGGACCGCAGAAGGGTAACGCACATACATCACATGTGAATGCAAAGAAATACTGTAAAGTACAATAGACACACACACAGACACACACAGACACACCATGCATGTGATTTGTCAGATGGCATGGGGCATGCCTGCGATACAGCAGAGGGCATGCAGCTCAGACATTAATAGTGTTAGTAAGCATACCTCCCTGGGGTGCACACTACAGCAAGCAGGTGTCATATCAGTAGCCATGCAGTTCACACAATCATGGTAGTATGCATGCATCCCCGTGATACACCATGTGGCCCAGAACAGGATAACAGTACACATGGCTGACGTGACCTTGACATGTAATCTGCTGACATGTGCATTAACATGCATACATGTTTGACACAATGGTGTTCTGACACATGTACAGCATCATAATGGGCTTCACACTGCAGTGTTGTGTGTATGCCCTGCAGATAGAATGCATGTTTAGCAAATGTGCATGGGCATGGGAGGGTAGTGTGAGCCATCTACATTGCTATACAGTGTGAAGTACAGACACTGTGCCATTGCATGGCAACATGAGGCATATATGTTGCTGTAGAATGCATAATATGTACACATTGCATAGCCATAACTGCAACACAGTCGTGATGTTCGACAGATCGTATATGGTAGACTTCAGTGACACCTCCAGTAGTTGTGCACAGGCATTTAGGTTGTCCAGTGTACCACATCAACTGTATAATCGGTCAACTAAGGCTATAATTGGACCATGTGTGGACAATGTGCAACAGGGTGTATACACATCCCAAGTATTGTGTGGCTACATGTCTCTGGCCATCCCCCATGGCCATGTGTGCACATGTGTTGGCCAATTGTGTGTGATGGGCATCTTTTCCACATGTCTGTGTTGTCCCATATGACATACACCCATACATGTCAGATATGTCACAATCCACAGGGCTATGCAGACAATGGGTTGTATGTTTGGTATGTGGGGTATAGGTCATGTGATAATGTGACAATATTGCAGACAGAACACTACATGTCTGGGACATGTCAGGTGGCACATCACAATGTGTGCACCCAATGCAGGAGCATATGACACAATGGTGACACTTGTGGGCTGCCCATATCACAGCTCACTGTGTGGTACTGTGTGCGTAACAAACATGTTGTTCCAATGCATACTACATATGCCTCCATTGTAGAACTCCTCCACCGTTGTATGCACAGCTGACCACACATGTCGCAATGTCAAGTACTGTGGTATCACGTCTGTGTATCATTACGATTGTATATATTGCACATGGGTGGCGTGTGTGAATGAAGGGCGGTGCGACCTGCATATCGTGACTGGAACAAACATCAGGTGTGCAAGTGTTAACTGGCCACGTGGCAAATAGATCTACACTGTAACATGCCTGATACTGATGACAGTCTCACCTGCAACGGACCCATGCCTGTGCGGCATGCCAGAGGTACCTATATAGGGGTGACACACCAGTATGACCATTATCCATGAATGTATGACAGCCACAGGTTGCACTGTGCATGTGAACACATTCACCTGTGTAATAGCATATAGTATGCACATGTGTGCATACACAACGTAGCATACTGTAGTATGCAGCATGTGTGTCCACATACCTGGCATATGTTGTTACTTTACATAATGTACAGTGACACATGCAACTACATGGGATATAATAGCCATATTTGCAGTACTGACTTACCAGGCAACTCCAGGCTCATTGGTTGGGAGACACCCACCTCCACAATGGCAGCTAGTGTTTCTGGATGCTGTTCCCTGGGTGTCCCCAGACTGGCCAGTAGCTCCTCGGTGTGTGGCTGGGTTGTTGGCACACCACCTGTTCCACCTTGTTCCCTGGCGATTGCAGTGGCACGCTGTTTTGCATGTCGTATCAGGTCCATGCAGTGTCTGCACACCTGCTGGTAGGTGCGGTTATGGCCACCCACATCGTTCACCCTCCTGCGTAGATCCTGCCAAAGGTCATCCCGCTGCTGGGCATGCTGTGGCACATGGCTGAACAACAAGTCATAGTTGTCATGGAGCTGTGGGATGAGGACATCATCCTCCTGGCGGGTGTATGCTGGGAGGCGTAGACGGGGCATTATCTGTAAAACATAATGATGGTGACAGGTCACAGTTTGAGAGATGTACAGAGATACTGCTGCACATACATTTCTATGACATCTACTGCATCTGCACAGTTATCTTTGCAAAGCATCATGACACTGACATGACTGACGTGGTTGTGTCACACATGTCACACCCAGTATGCATTGGATATCATCACCATATATGTGTGTCACCTCATTACAGTGTTCATACTCCATGTAAATGCTGTCTTGCTGTGGGCATGTCTATTTGCCTGCTCTTGTGTTCTTACCTATCTGCACATGCCTCGATGTGTCCACAGTACTACTGTTGACCTGGATGCTGTGTATATGTCACATGTCAACACAGACACAGCCGTAATGGACTTGAGCAGTGACAATGCACACATACGCATGGACACCTGTACATGCATGTGTTTTGCCATATACATCTACACAGCACTGTACAACTGTTCAACATCCTGCCACGGATCGCCTGTATTACACATGTGATAGACATGGGACAATGGATAGTCAGACGACATTCGCAGGGATGGTCATCAACCATAGCATGTGCGGGCACGGTTACCACGCTGTAACAGACAGCCATTGTGCCACCGCAAGGTGCATCAGTGCCACATTACTGATCCAGTCAGTTGATAGTACATCTACCATGCGGCCATCACACCATGTATGACTGGGATGACATGTGCAGCTTTGATGGACAGGGTTGCATGGTATGGTGGGAGTATGTCACATATATGGCACAGGGATCTGTCCAGCCTGTGGCGATCCTAGTATTAGGACGGTGGCTGTCCATGACATATGTCATATAGATCAGGATATGGACATGTAGCATGTCCATCATCATGGTGTAGCAAATGTCCTTCTGCAAGGTAGACAGCATGCTGCATAGTGGAGGTGTGGATTGTGAAGGCTGGTATCGCACATCCATGCATAGCCATTACCCCTTACAGGTGGTATGTGATCCAATATTGGTCACCACAGTGCTGTATATGCCTGTCCAGTGATCTCTGTGCTCATGGATGGCACCCTGACATGACATGGGTACCTCATATGACTACCTAAGGGGCCTGGAGACGCCACCATGTATGGGGGTGCACTGCACAGCACCATCCTTTACACAGTGTCCATAATGTTGCCACAGCCTAGGTAGTAGTTTATGGGTACAGGGATGTTCACCTAGCAGTGACACTGCTGGTATCATCCATCAGACTGTGCACATATGTCACACACCTCACCCACATAGCCCATTCTGTATGTTGTTCACAACACTGACACAGCTATACTGATAGGTCATGGCCATTCACAGCCTTACATACACAGATGCCTAACATTTGTCTGTGTGGTATGGGCTACAATGACGGTGGGGTACAACACATTAACCCTGTTCTACTGTATCTGGCACTGATGTGCTGTGCACATGTCACTCTTGCACCTTTTGTAGTTGTGAGTCTGTCAACAGGCCACTGGTGGAACACTCCTGTGACATGCAAAGGTATTTGTAATCAAATATCCATGCTGTCTTGTACATCTGCACTGCTAACATCTACAGTGCTTTCATGGACATGCACACCATACTCAGAAGGGTTATTGTGCGGTGCCACCCTAAATGACTGTCATCACCACTTGTGTGTTGATATTATCCAACACCCTATCTGTATTGTATGGTCATGCTAGGCACTTGTCCAGAACATGTGAGCATGTCATGAGCTACTGATTACTATAGCACCCATTCCACACCATGTCCCACAGGTACACTGGCTGTCCTACACTTCCCAGCTTGCTTAAGGTACGACAGCTGTTGTACACACATAATGCACATATCCTGTGGGACATGGTTGTATATACAGGCATGTCCAACTGTCACATACCAGTGCTACTGCCTGTCTATATGAGGGATATGTCATACATGTGGCAATAGAGCAATTGTACACATGTACACATTCAATGCTCACCTCCCAACATACGGCAATACAGCCTGTGGGGGATGCACGTCTGCAGCCGTGCTGGGCCCATAGCTCTCAGGTGTACCTCATTATGGGGAATGTACCTCATTTGGGGTTCTAAAAGGTGCATGTTCCTCATGGTTCCACATTGGAAGGGTCTGTCACACATTCATTGTTGTACATAGTTTACCTGCTAGCCATGGCTAAATAGATGGGAATCACATTAATTCATTGGAATATCTGTTTTATACGTAAGACCAGCCTATTTTAGCCATAATATGCCCTTCCTAGTTGACGCTGTTAGTAAGCCAGTTGTAAGTGTTCCACATTTCGCCCATTTGTCACACAGTATGAGAGCTAATGTTCCTCTGTTTGGGGACAGGGGGCTGACAGCTATGGCTGGGGGTAATGCTGTCACCAACCCTGACTGCACCTGACAGTCATTTGGGGATGTGTAACATTTGCAACACACCCCACCCATCACATAGTCTCACATGATCTACACCACTGGACACACCTACGAGGACAACCTGTGCAGTACATCTCCATACTCACTGTAGGCACCAGAGGTAGCCCCCATCATGGCAGACAACATCACCAGCTTATAGCCCACAGACTCATGTGTGCCCACCACATACAGCCAATAGTGAGTTATAACATTCACAACACACCAGTCATGGCTGACTCTGTAGGGTGTCACACTGCAGTTCCACACAGCAGGCTACACAAGGCATTAGTCGCTTACATTTTGCTGTCGGGTAACTGCTTCTGCAACATAACCTATGCACCCATGCCACACCTCACCAGGTACGATATGTCTGTCATTCGCCATGTTAGTGTGACGGCCCTGTGATGCCACTTCACAGACTACGTGTGCAGGGACATGCAATAGCTCAACAGTCTTATAGCCCTGAGGGTGTGGGCCTAGCCCTGGGGAGCATTTTGATTCATAGGTTCATAAGTTCATAGGTTGGTACTAGGCTATCAGCCCTAGGGCCTATACAAGCCTAGCCATAACAATTCCCTGGCTATTTCTTCCCACATTATTTACTTTCCTAGACCCCTGTCTAGCAGGGTGACTGACGTGATCCCTGGGGTGAATTTCCTTTCTCCCATCCAATCGTCAAGATTCCTCTTGAAGAGGTCCAAAGAGGCACTCTGCTTGACATGTATGAGCAATCTATTCCAGAGTCTGGGGAGTCTCTGGGTCAGGAACCTATCCCTCCAGCATGTTTTGTTTATTGTGATGACAAGGTTTAGATCCCTGGAGCGTGTAGCTCTGAGGGATTGGGATTTCTTTAAGTGTAGCATGTCCATCAGCTCTGGGTTTGACATGGCCTTGTATGTTAAGCAGAGATCGCCTCTGAGTAGACGATATGCGACAGAGTATAGCTGGAGTTTTTTAAGGCGGTCAGCATAGGGCATCTGCTTTAGGCCTGTGATTCTTTTAGTGAGGTATTTCTGAGGCCTTTCCAGTTGTTGCAGATGTCTTGAGAGGTACAAACCAAATGGGGCATTGTATTCTATAATGGGTCTAATGAGGGATGAGTACAGTGGGACAATGACCTCCTTTTTTCTGGATGAAAAGCCCTTAGTGATGAGGTGTGCCACATAGAATGATTTCCTGACTGTTGTGGTGATGTGGTTATCGAAGGTGAGACCACTGTCCACCTGTGTCCCTAAGTCTCTTATCACACTTCCTGTGTTTAGTGTACTGCCACCTATATGGTAATTCATGGATACATGTTTTTTCCCAAAGGGGATAACAATACATTTCTTGGCATTGAGCTTAAGCCCATGGCTCTGGCACCAAGCATCTGTTTCTGTAAGGCCCTTTTGTAGAGTATCCACATCATTCGGGGATTCAATAATGGCTCCCAGTTTGCAGTCATCTGCAAACTTTGTTAGCCAGAGTCCCTTAGTGTTGACCTGTACTTCAGAGAAGTAGATGCCAAACAAGAGCGCCCCCAGGACTGAACCCTGAGTTACTCTACTTGTCACTTGTCTGGAGCTGGATTTGAAGTCAGCTACTTTTACAGTGTGGGTTCTATCAGTAAGCCATTTAGCAACCCATTGGGTGACATAGGGATTAATGCCCAACTTAGTAAGTTTATCTATGATTCCAGAGTGGGGGATGGTGTCAAAGGCCTTGGCAAGGTCTAGATAGGCTGTGTGGACCACCTTACCCTTGTCCATGGCTCTGGAGACTCATTCAAAGAAGTCAATCAGGTTCAGGAGACAAGATCGGCCCTTCACAAACCCAAACTGGGTGGGGTCCAGTGTTTGAAGGTTGCCAATGTCTTTGTTTATAAGTTCCATGATAATACGCTCCATGGCCTTGCAGATAAGGCTTGTCAGACTGATGGGATGGTAGTTTCCGGGATCCAAGGTGGATCCCCCCTTGTCGATTGGGATAACTGTAGCTCTGCGCCACTCAGTGGGCACGAAACCTGAGGTGAGGCTATGATTAAACATGACACTTAAGTGAGGTGCCAGTTCATATTGTAGTTCATGTAGTACACAGCCCAGGATGTCATCTGGTCCCATGGATGCTGTATTCTTGGCTTTAGAGAGTGCATTTTGTACCTGTGTGGCCGTTATTACTGGAATTTGGCAATCTTCCGGTATTGAGATGGGCCATTTAGGGGGGGAGAGGGGGGTGAAGTTGGCACTGAATCGATCTGCCAGGATATTGGCAATATCCTTCGGATCAGTATATTTAATGCCATTCTGTTTTAGCTCAGAGCAGATCTGAGCATTGCCATTTAAATTCTTGACATAGTTATAGAATGCTTTGTGGTTGTCTTTGGAATCTTTGGCAATTTTATTTTCGTAACTAGCTTTGGAGGATTTTATGAGGCATCTCAGTTTCTTACTGAGGCTAGTAAGGGAGTTTTTGCATCCTGGGATTTTCCTCTTTTCTGCAAAAGTTTCTTCCTTTGTTGTAAAGTTTGTTAATGGCAGGGGACCACCAGATTGGCTTCCTTTTTGGATGAGAGCATTTTGGTTCTATTTGGGATGGCACGATTCATGCATGAGTGGATGTGCTCATACAGTAACTTAGTGTAGATTCAGCAGTTGAACTTTCAGTTCCCGCTGCATGGGTGTCATGAAATTTGTCACTTCTGACTTGAGTAGCATGAAGTTGGCTTTGGAGAAGTTTTTATGGTGGTTTCCTTACTGGGGGGTGGGGTTGGGATGTGGATGTTAAGGTGATTAGCTTATGGTCAGACCTGACCAACGAGGGGGTGACCATAGGTGTGGAGCATTGATTTCCCATGTTGGTAATGACCAGGTCTAGTATATTGGAGCCTCTGGTGGGACTATGGATTAGTTGATCTAGGGAAGTGGAATTTATGAATTCCAAGAACCGCTTGCAAAGGTGTTGGGACATGAGTAGTTTTCCCAGTTAATGGCAGGGTAGTTAAAATCACGCAGTATTAGGGTGTTTGGTTCTATCTTATTATTTTCCAGTATGTTTAGGAAAGGTGTAGTGAAAATCTTGGGGTATGGTGGGGATCTATAGCAAGCTACAATTTGGATTGCAGTCTTACCTAGTGTTAGTTGCACTTGGAGAATTTCAGACATATTGTGTTGGCCAACTAGCCTGGTGGTGTGAATATCTTTGGTGAATATTGACACTCCTCCACCTTTAGTGTTCCGGTCCTGGTTTGGTGGCCGAAAAGTGTGGTAAGAGTTGTAGCCTGGTATTGCAGGGGTGCTCTCTGGAGCCTTGAACCAGGTCTCAGTTACTGCACAGATATCGATGTTCTCCATTTTTAGGAGTGCCTCGAGAGAGTGCATTTTGAGGTTTAGACTTCTAGCATTGAGTAGCATTACCTTCAGATTTTGCATGCTTGTACCTGTTACGGTGGTGGTTTTGTCCTTTGAAGTTTGCCTAAAAAGGCACTATAGACTAAAGTGTTAGGTACATTGTCTTGCCTTAGGGGCTGTTGCTGGGTGGCACACTGGTGTTGTGAACTATGTGACACATTGTTTGTGATTGGTGTTTGTTTGCGTTTCAGCTTCAGAGGTCTTTGTTGCTTGGGCAGGTTACAGTTAAGGGCCTCTACATATGTGGATTTAGTGTTGCTATATGTGGGTGTTGGTGGTGCAGGTTTAGAAGGGCTATGTGTTGCTTGAGGTGTAGTGTGGGTTTTAACCTTCTCCTCTTGACTGTTTAGCACAATCTTGGGTGGAGAGAGCTTTGCTTCCATTTTGGCCATGTAAGTGCATCTCTCACAGGTTGTAGTGTTGGGTGGTAGGAGGAGAGGGTTGTCTGTGTACATGAGGCAATTGCTGCATTGCCCTAGTATGCCCAGATTCACCAGGTGGACAGGAGAAATCACCGGAAGCTGACCCTTGGACATGCCTGGTTTGGGGTTTTTTTTTTTTTTCTTTGTAAAGTATAGGAGCTGTTTCCTTAGCAAGGTACTTTGCAATTATAGGCTGTTTAGTGCCTACTATTAATTTCTCCTTGTTAACAAGGAGAGTTCAGTGTTTGTATGAGTTTAAGGCTTCCTAGTGCTTTCCAACAGGTATTAGAGAAAGTGCTAGTCACAGGGATGCTTAAAGGTAAGATTGAAAAGAATGCACTCTGCAGTGTGCACTAGAGAAGTTAGATGTGAAAGTAGGTAACTTGAGTTTTACCTGTTTAAAAAGTTAAGGTTTAGTGGAGAGTTACTATTTTTAAAACAGCAAGATGGATTGAAAGGGTCACTTTTGTATTTTGGTACTATGAAATACTGTAGGATGGCCAATAAATTTAAATAAGTGAAGGAGTGGGATTTCAAAAATGATGATTTTGTGATTACTCACATAAGCCAGTGAAAGTAGAGAGAAATGAAATATATAGTCAGATTAACATAAGAGGTGCGCAACTAGAAAGACAGTGGTATTTAACAAGACAACTTAAATGGGTGGGAGGGCGGGAAAAATTCTGCCTGACTCAGAACAGAGAGAGCTGTGGTCTCTTTTGAAGTTTTAATATGCTGTTAAAACAGAATGCAAGCAAAACACAAGGTAAAGAAAACAAGCTACAGTATTCAAAATATAGAAAGGCAATACAGTAATACAAAAAATAAAAGCAAACTAACCTTTCCTTCACAGCAAAGTGTAGCAGAGTCTGGATGAGCCTTTCTGCATTCGTCCGGACACGATACCACTGTACAATGACCGACTGTGTCACTTCAACAGTTGCCTACGCTCCTATTGTCATTCCACAGGCATGTGATATCTGTCCGCTATGACTGTCCTGGTCAAACACAATGCTGTGGCACAGATGACTTGCACCTGTCAGCTCTGGGAGTACAGCCCACATGTAAGGCTCTTGCTGCTTCTATACTGCCTGTCTTGCACAGTTTCCAATAACTGTCACCAGCAGGGCGGTAACTGGCAGGCGCGACATGGGGTCATGTGACACATTGCTTGCATCTTCCTCTGTGACGCACGCAGGCAAGGCACACCTTATAATGCACCACTCAAACATCTCTGCAGTGACTGTGACCTGCCTCTAGGCTCTGCAGAGCACACCTGCAATGACAGGTTATAGACAGACCATACCTTTCAGGCACATACCTGGACCGGCACACCCACAGCTGAGGGGTTCCCATATCCCACAATGTTTTGCACACATCCTGGCAAGTTGCTTAGCACAATGCATCAGAGGTGCTCCACGTGCAACTAACTGTGTCTGGGACCACTATACACATTGTAACAAGTGACAGAGTCAACATCATACCCCACGGGTAACATACCTTCTATGTTGGTATAGTGGACAGTGGGCCTCAGCTACTACTGATGTGTGACTGACACTACCCCACACTTCACTGGGATAGCCACTCATGTACCGACACACCCATGAGTCATACCCTCCGCTCTGCTGGATCAACCCATACACACCACCTCCAAGACCTACATTACCCTTGGCATGAACACTGCCACCATGTGACTGGTGTTACACACCTGGGGTTATCCCCTCATTGGTGGATTCCGAACATATGCTAATCGACCTTGTTAGCCACATCCCGGCAACACACCCATCACAGCATACACAGTACATGCGTACTACAACATCTACTACAGACGTCTGCTGACAGCGGTTGTTAACATCATGACACCCGTGCAGATGGACAATGCACATACAAATGCTGACACATACCCCAGTGCACTTAATTAGCATGTACACAACTGCATGGATCATGCTATTCCACACAGAGCCATGATGGTACACACCAGATAACAGACGCCACTCTGGTGGTCATGTTCCACGGACATATGATGTACAACAACAGGTGTAGGCTGTTGCACAGTTGTGTACATTCCCATGTGTGGGGTGGCTCACTGGTCAGCTGTGGTGGGGCCACAGGGTCCCTCATCACATACTCCAAGACTAGCTACGTAAACATGACTGCCACACATTCCGGGGTGTACCACCAGGCATTATGGTGGTATGTCAGTATTCGATGGCAACACCCACATCTGCTGTCACATACAACAGTCACTCAGGAACATTGCAGACCCAGGTATTGTTGGCAACATGCTGGAGGATGGATTCAATGCTGACAGTACACCCTCTCACTTACTACAGGGCTGCAATCCATACATGAACATTGTGGTGTCCCTGTGGTCACACCTACACAGTACTGACCTACACTCTATATGTCCTGGGACACTGTCCCCATGTCACCTTCCAATGTCCCAGGCTGTGATGTCCATCAACCTCTGAATTACATGTCTCCCCACTAGGCCACCATATTCAGTGATAGCCTTGTTTCAGACATTGTAGCCCCTGAATGGCACACAGCAGCATTTATCACACTACACACAGGTGGCACCATATTGCACGAGTGGGACTATAGTCCTACACACCTGACTGGACTGTTCTGCATGGCTATGGGGAACATCATCAAGACGTCATTCTCAGAGACATTGTTGGGCTCCCGTCCTTTGCTGCCACCCGGGTTGGGCTTGTTAAGGCCAGCGCATGGCCCCTACACATGGTGGACTCCTTTCATACAGTTACCAGGGCAGTTGCTGATGGTACGGGAGTCCACACATCCTACATTGTCCTCTCATTGCCTTTCAGCACCATTCCCCATTCTGGTATTGACAACATACACATCCACCTGCACATAGTACCCTGTGTCTCAGGATGTTATGCTATGTGGCTCATGGACAGGACACACAGTGAGGCCAGCATACCATAGTACCTACTACATGTCAGGTACATTTGGCATACCACGGTCCTCAGTCATAGGGCCCCTCATGTTCAGTATATGCTTCCCTGCGGAACAGGCTGGCACAGGGGACTTTCCCTGCCTAGCTTTCAAACCCCTACATACCAAGCACCATGATTGCTCCACCAGCTGATACTGACTCCAACCATATGGGTGTCACTGTGACAGATACATAATCTGACTATCATGGCATCAAGCTGCATGACACAAGGTGCATGCACATCACCTTTGCATTACACCATTCACCCACTGACTATCACATGGATGGTAGTCCCCTACATACATATCACATTGTACATGTTTGCAGTACACACATATGTCGCACCCACTCCTGTGGTTACAGTATTGCCACTGTGGCATGGATATCCTTCTACGTGGCCACACCTATCTGTACTGGGTGTGTAACTGGTACATAGGCACCCATTGTACCTCTGAACTCAAGACATCTACACACATTCAAGGGTACACCACCCCATCTAGGGTGTACCTTACACAACAGCTACAGCTTTACATGCCACAACATTAACACGCCATGACGTTTACTGAGCTCCGATGGTTTAAATATGCGGCTGCACTACGGACACCACATCTGTACACATTTGCATACTACATACGCAGGGGTGACCTCTGCTGATCAGACAGGGCCCATGTCCACAACATTATTGATGGATATACTCCTCATACGCAACATAAGCAGAGGCCACTGTGAGTAACATGCTCATGGATATGTGCACACACGCCACAATGAGTGGGATGTGCTTCTGGGTTACATTCCCAAACCGAACACTCACCATGCTGTGGAACATAAGTCCTATGTACATCACGCAGGGACACTCAGTAGCACTGCTCATGTGATACCTCCCTTGGTGGTTGGGAGACACATGTAGGCCTGGGATCACTGCAGTGGCTGTACTGTGCAGTGGTGCAGGTCACACCTGGCTCTGCTCTTCACAGGACACTACCCTGGAGAGGTGCCACTAGTGTGAACACTGTAGTTGTGCTTACACATGGACTTGCCAGACTGCATAGTACCCCACTATGCACCTGTGCAGCTATTACATGTCCTTTGTGCATGGTTACTTGTTAGCCCTTCCATTTAGATTAGCTATCATGCTATTACTATGTCCCATACCTACAGGCCATATGTATCCTGTTATTGTACATACCAATAGACGATACCTGTGGTATGCATGATGTGCCTGTTATGCTGTGCAGAATATCTGTCATATCTACCTATAATACTATATATTACACATATTTCACATAGTATCCCATAATGCAAAGCATACTTGCTCAGTGGGACCACCTTACATATGTCATTAACGTTATATGCCCATACACATGCGTGCTGTGACAGTATATCAACATATACTATCCCCTGCTATGGCACGTCCTTGTTGGACATACCCTACCACTGACGGCAGGTTGTATGGCATTGTTCTGTTTAATGGCCTCATGTAGCATCCCTTGTGGTGTCTGTGCTGTGTACCTTGTGTCCCACTGCTGGACGCACAGATTCTACAAGCGTTAGTATGCTCAGCAAGACATCACTACATAAATACCTTTCCCCACTTTATGCATTGCGGACACGTTTAATTAATGCAAAACAGGCTATACATACAGTAAATATAATTAATACAGATCATGCTATACATAACCTTACATATCGGGCATTCTACATACCTTGTTGTCGTTACGGCATTTCGTTTCTATCTCTCTCACAGTGTTTCAACTGTTATTCGGTATGAGCATACGGTTTGAATGTCTGGCAAGTCATCCTTATGTACGTCGATACCTGAAACATGTGGATTCTTCCCGCCAATTGGTGTTCCTGAGTGACTAATTACTTGCATATCAGCTGTGCAGCTACTCCATTCACCAATTACACGGCGACAGTGGGGTATAATTGGATTTTCCACTTGGGCGTTGCCTATTTGCCCTACCTTCGGGGAGACGGTCTGTATTGTGTTTTGTTATGTGTAACTGCAACTGCTATGCATGGAGACAAGTATAGTTTGGATTCATGTCCCCCGTGGATTGTGTGTGACAGGTAGGGTATTTGGTTCAACATGTGGGTGTACCTGTCATCCCGACATCTGATAACGGAGTATTGCAATCAAAACCTGTAACATGGCTGTTTGTTCCATTATACAACGCCTGCAATTTTGCATGTCGCCTTTAATTGTGTCTCTCACACGGTATGTTGAGGGTTCTACAGATGTAATTGACTGACTGGATGTTTGTGCTGCTATTACAGTTTGTATTGCTTTAGTTTCTAGTGTGGGGGATGTTGGTGGTTGTACGTAACATATACGGTTTGTGGGCCTTGCATTTCTACATAATCCGTATATATGTGTGTGGGCTCCATCCCTAATTAGAGAGATAACAGTTAGTAGACTTATGTTACGGGATTGTACATTGGGACATTGTTAATTGGTTTCTATATCATCTGCAGGTGTGCTTGCTACTTGTATACATCCGTAATTGCAGCGATATATCAGGGGATATGTGTAAGTGACAGCTATCCCTTGTATTCCTGTCCCAGATATTTGCAGTCATTGTGGTTGTGTTAAAAGAGCCTGTTTGCCATGGGTTGCCACCTTTTCATATGGTCATTGTTGGACACTTGTGGGACACAAAGCGGTGTTTACAGGCCAACATGTAGCCACGGTCAGTACACAGGTAGCACATACTTTTATCCTCACTACATACATATTGTTGTGTGACTTTGTTTAATTATCATATTGCATGTAACATTTAAGTTTCTTACATACAGGCATAACTATTAAATACGACTGTTACATTATATATGGGACATATTTATGTCCTACCATCTCGGACATTTGCCCTTTGTACTGTTTTATGTCAGGACACACCTGCCCAGGGTGGGGCTGTCCCTCCTACGGTGGTACAGGTAGTAACCGTATGCCTACGGCTAGCTATACCCACACCTACCATACTGATCTGCCTCTGACTTGGCACCAACATACACATGTTGCGGACACACACACACATTACAGTCACACAGAAATGCACATGGCACCCTCAACGCACACTTACACAGACTACGGCACTCACAGACACAGTTGAACACAGTACCTACGTGGACCGCGACACCGGCAGCAGTGACTAACTGTCCCTTCATATCATCATACTATTACTTGCGGATGTACTGTTCCGGTACTGTGTTCTGTCGGTCTTTCAGCCTCGTGGTTACGCATGTTGGTATGTTACACATACCATGGTTGGCAGTATCCCATTTATTTGTACCTCCAAGATGTTATGAATGTCGTTGAACTATCTATTATATTTGCAGATATCGCTGAATCCATCTATATCACCATATATCCCTCTATTGTCCTTTCTATCTGTATTATATATATGCATATGTGTACATATATATATATCTATATATATATCTATATATATATCTATATATCTATATATCTATATATATATATATATATATATATATATCTGGCGGGGAACGTGACAGGCACACAGCACCACCATATGCTGTAAGACTCATGTACTGTTCAGGTGTTGGCATTCCGTGTTCCACTGGCTGTTGTGTTTACAATGTTTGAGGGCTGCCTATGTAGGAGTCACACATTGGGCCACCTATACATTACAATTTACAGGTGGTCATGTTTGTGTGCCATCCATTTTACTGTGTGTGCAGGTGGAGAGGTGTCAGTCCGTAGGGGCCTACATGGTCAGAGTATGTGCTATACGTTCCCTCTTTGCCAAGGCATAGGCATATTGGGCACGCCTCCATCTGCCTACTGGGGCTGGCACAGTGTGTTCATGGTCTGAATCCCTCTGTGCCTGTACTGGCCTTGGCAATTGCGGTGGGCTATGAGGGCCTTCACCATTTTGTCCCTGCTGCAGCTACTTCTGCAGGATCATATTATGTAGCATGGCACATACTATGACGATGTGGGCACACGTGCCTGGAGAGTATTGCAAGGCTCCACCAGATGTATCCAAGCATCGGAACCGTGATTTCAGCATCCCGAACACACGCTCTATGATGATTCTGGTCTGTGCGTGTGCCTCATTATGGCGTTCTTGCATGGGTGTGTGTGCATTTCTGATGGGAGTCATCATCCACGGCACCAGTGCATAGCCAGCATCCCCCACGAGATGGCCATGTGGGATGTCCCCCCTGACAGATACCTGATACAGCTGTGAGGCATGCCAAATATGGGAGTCATGGTAGCTTCCAGGGCTGCCAGCACACACACATCCATGATAATGCCCTGGGCATTGCACATGACCTGGCAGTTGATGGAGCGGAATCCCTTGCGGTTTATGTAGCGCCTACCCTGATCACCGGGTGGTGACTTGATTTGTATGTCCGTGCAGTCTATCGCACCCAGTACCTCCGGGTATTTTGCCACACGGTGGAAGTGGCGCATATTGCTGGCCAACTCCTCCTGAGTTCTGGGGAAATATATCTGCTCATTGGCATGTGATAACATGGCATCCAGGAACTGGTGTAGTACCCTGGATGCTGATGCCTGTGAGATACCCATTATATCTCCATTTGGCCTTTGAAGGGTACCTGTGGCCAGTATTCACAGGCTTACACATACCTTCGTGTCCACTGGTATGGGTTCCCCTCTGTTGTTTCTGGTTCTCAGGCATGGCCGGCACAGCTCCACTATTTGCTGTAAGATGTCCCTGTCCACCCTGTAACACTCTACTATCTCCAGGTCATGTAGCCTCTGGTAGGTTACCCTTGGTCTGAACACTCTCCTTCTCCTCCGAGGCCTGCGGTGGTTGTTGGCATCATCCTCCACAACACCGTCAGTCTCTAACACATGCTGATGAATCACAGCTATGGCAGCTCCCAACATGTACATTTTAAAAGTTCCCCATGTGTTTACACCTATGGTGCGGTGTTTGGGAATACACAGGTGTGTGTTGGGTGCTTTCACATTTTATACTATTGTGCTGTGAACACCGATGATGTCATAGGGTGTGTATGTACGTTCGTAGCTACAGGTTATGTTATGTGTTTTACTGCCGGAACTACTATTGTGGTGCCTTTGGTGTTGAATTACATTTGCCTGCCGTGGATTACCTCTTGACCTTCCCTTTACATTTCTGCGTGTTGCACCTACCATTTTCTGGCATGCATCCTGCAGCCTACTTTCATTTGTACTTTCCTGGACCTGGCGTATCTTGCGTTATGTGTGCTACTGCCAGTCTGCTGTCGGTTTGCTTTGCTCTGCTGTGTCAGGTCTCCTATCTTTGCAATCCAATACCCCCCCTCCTTTCTTTGCAGTCACATGCCTCCTCTATCGTGTTTTGCAGGTTTCTGCAAGTGGACTTGTCAGCTGCCGTCGACTGGCCTTCATGGGTTGATTGGTGTTGATTGCTCATTAGTACTCCAATTACCCTACTTCCGCATTTCCTTCTTTTCTTCCCCTGACCTTCCTGTTTCTGCTATTGTTTGCGGCGCGTGCATCTGATTACTGGGTTTTGGGCACGTTTTCATCCTCGTACACATGTGCTTTTGGCCACCATGTGTGCTCTCAGCTAAACGATTCCTCCCCACCCCTATCCTGCAGCTTTGCTTAGCAACGGACAGGCCAGATTTGCAATGCTCCAATGTGCTTAGTTCTACGGTGGCACACCCCTCTGCTGATGTCATGTATCTCCTCTGAGCCACTCCTCGGTGTTATACCGCTGCGCCGTATGGTACAACCTTCCTCCGGCGGGACATTTGCTTTTCAGTATTATCTGCCTCATTTGCATGGCATTGACTACTAATTCATAGTTACCGTGCCGAGCACTATTGCAAGCCCTTAGCAACCCTTGCACCTTGGTTGTGGTGTTCCATGCCTACCATTGTGTGTTATGCTGTAAACCTGATTTCTATTACGTTGCGATTTTATGACATTTTTATATTATTTCTTTATGTTACAGCTTCCGCACACATGTCCTGTGGTTCTGCTGTGCGTTACTGTGGACATGACATTAAATGTTGTTATTTACGTGTTGTGCATCTTTTCTTATGCCATTGGCTGTGTATTTCGCCATTGGCATATGTTAACGTTGTGTTACCTGGGTCTGGCCCTCTTCCATAGCTCCGATGTTCTGTTTGAGAAAATGTAAACCGTGTTTTTTGGTTTACATTTCCGTGGGCTTACGCTACGCCTGCACCACTTCATGAATCGCTATATGCCTTCATTTGCATGGTGCAACACTGCACATGGGGTGATTTGCATACCTATGCTGGGGGCTGCGCACATCTGGCGTACGCCGGTAGTGCACGTGGAACTGGATCGTACCTGAATCGCTCGGCGGCCATATTTGGCGTTATAACACCTAAGCAATGCGTGCGCCTGGCGCAAGCTTCATGAATCCCGGGGATAAGCTTATATACGTGGCTAAGAATCTTTAACCAATGTCTGACAAAAAACAATTAATTTAAAATCAGTCAAAATCCCCTAGCTACTTTAAAAAAAAATTAAACATTCAATTACAATCAATAATTTAGAATACACATGTATATAAATAAATAAATAATGTGGGTATTTAAAAATAAATGAATAGTATGAAATGAAGCAACCAGTTATATGTATAATATAAAAAAACTGTTATATTTGTTTTGCCAAGTAAAACCATTGAATAAATATTTAAATTAACAAATGTCAGTGTGTTGGTGAAGTACTTTTCTTACTTTGTCCCTGTCCCTACTGACAGGACACACTGTCATTAGGCAAGCCATTAACCAAGAATGGGAAAGATTTAAGGAGTTTTCAGATTTGGACCCTCTGTTTAAACACCCTTTAAAATTTACATATAGAAAAGACAGAAATATCAAGAATTTATTTGAGCTTGGAGGGGGGTACTTTGTACATGGCAACAACAAAAATGTAGGCACCTTCAAATGTAGTTTGTGCTCTCAGTGCCCCTACATGCATAATGGATCTGTCATAGAAATAGTCAGTAGGGACAGGAACATAAAGAGTAACTGCTTTTCAAATTGTAATACTAGTGGTTTGGTCTATTTGGCCCTCTGCAAGCAATGTTAAGCATTTTATATAGGCAAGATGGAAAGAAAATTAAAAACACGTATTTATGAGCATTTTTATGAAATTAGGAAAGAAAACATCGATAAGGCCCTTTTCCGTCATAAAGCAGTATATCGACAGGCATCTTTTTCATTTTTTGTATTGGAAGTTCATAGGTTCCTAGGTTCATACTAGGCTATCTGCCCTAGGGCATTTACAAGCCTAGCCAGAGTTGTTTGGCTTATGCCCCCTTTGAATTGAGTTTATTGTGCCCTTTTTAAGGTTAGATTACTGTGCCTCTGTCCAGCAGTGATACAGAAGTAATTCCAGGGGTAAAGCTACGATCACCCATCCACTCGTCAAGATTCCTCTTGAAGATGGTCAGTGAGGGGCTCTTCCTAACATGGACTGGGATTCTATTCCAGAGTGAGGGGAGCCTCTGGGTTATGAATCTGTCCCTCCAGCATGTCCTGTTTATTTCTGTGCTGAGGTTTAAGTCCCTCGAGCGCGTAGCTCTAAGGGATTTGGATTTACTGAGGTGAAGCAGGTCCATTAATTCCGGGTTGGACATAGCTTTATACGTCAGGCATAGTTCGCCTCTAAGTAGGCGGTATGCAACTGAGTAGAGCTGGAGTTTCTTTAACCGAGCAGCGTATGGCATCTGTTTGAGTCCCTTAATCCTCTTTGTGAGGTACTTTTGGGGTCTTTCAAGTTGCTGCAGGTGTCGCGTTAGGTACATCCCAAATGGGGCATTGTATTCTATTATGGGCCTGATGAGGGATGAATAAAGGGGAACGATGACCTCCCTTGATCTAGATGTGAATCCTTTCATGATAAGGTGGGCTATATAGAAGGTCCTTCTAACCACTTTGGCAATGTGGTTGTCAAAGGAGAGATTACTATCAACTTGGGTACCCAGATCACTAATTACTTCTTCTGTACTTAATGGATTACCACCTATGTGGTAATTTGTGGCTACTTTGTTTTTGCCAAAGGGTATGACTATACACTTTTTAGCATTTAGCTTCAGGCCATGGCTCTGGCACCAGTTGTCCGTATCTGTGAGACCTTTTTGGAGGATGCTTGTATCAGCTGGAGAGTCAATTATGGCGCCCAGTTTGCAGTCATCTGCAAACTTGGTCAGCCACAGTCTTCCTGTGTTAGCCTGTACCTCAGAAAAATATATACCAAATAAGAGAGGTCCCAGGACTGAGCCTTGTGGGATGCCACTTGTAACTGGTTTCGAGTCTGACATGGCTCCAGCAATCCTGACCATGTGGGTTCTGTCTTTGAGCCAGTTTGCAACCCATCTTGTGACGTAGGGGTTTATATTTAAGCTGGAGAGCTTATCTATGATGCCCGAGTGGGGTATTGTGTCGAAGGCTTTTGCGAGGTCAAGGTAGGCTGTGTGGACTACCTTCCCTTCATCTATGGCCTTGGTGACTGTTTCAAAGAAATCGACCAGGTTTAAGAGGCAGGATCTGCCCTTGACAAAGCCGAATTGGGTAGGATCCAGTGTCTGTAGGTCCCCAATGTCATTGTTAATGAGTTCCATGATGATCCTCTCCAAAGCTTTGCAGACCAAGCTAGTCAGGCTTATGGGGTGATAGTTTCCAGGGTCCGTAGAGGCACCACCTTTGTGGAGTGGGACCACTGTTGCTGTACACCATTCTTTGGGTACATATCCTGTAGTAAGGCTGAGGATGAACAGCAGCTTTACATGAGGGTTTAGTTCTTCTTGTAGTTCATGTAGGACACAACCCGGGACACCATCTGGTCCCATTGATGCTGTGTTTTTTGCTTTGGAGAGGGCGGCTTTCACCTGAGCATCTGATATGTTTGGGGGGCAGCACTCTGCTGGGATAGTTATTTGCTCTTTTGGGGGGGGGGGGAGTTTGCACTGAACCTGTCTGCCAGGATGTTAGCAATATCTGTGGGTTCAGTGTATTTTTTGCCATTTTGGATTAACTCTGAGCATATCTGGGAGTTGCCTCCCAGGTTCCTAACATAACTAAAGAAAGCCTTGTGATTATCTTTAGTATCCTGTGCTATTTTATTCTCGAAGCTGGCCTTGGAGGATTTTATGAGGGATCGTAGTTTTTTGCTAGTACTGATCAGAGATGCCTTCCCTTTTTGGGACTTTGCTCTATCATGTAGTAGCTTCCTCCTTCTGTTGTACAGCCTATTTATGGCTGGGGTCCACCAGACTGAACGCCTGCCTTTGGAAGGTTGGGTCTTGGTTTGCTTGGGATAGCATGATCCATGCATTCCTGGAGGTGTCCATAGAATGCGTTTATAAAGGATTCTGACATTTGGGCCGTAGTTTCTACTGGCCCAGGGGCCTTAAAGGATTCCACCTCAGTTTTGAGAAGTGTGAAGTTCGCTTTTGAGAAGTTTTTCACTGTGGTTTTCTGGGCTGGGGGTGGGGTCGGGATATGGATATCCAGTGAGATTAGTTTGTGGTCCGATCTTACCAATGAGGGGTATACCTCTGGTATGGAGCATAGAGTCCCCATGTTGGTGATGACCAGGTCCAGTATGTTTTCCCCTCTTGTGGGGGTGGTGACTAGTTGTTCCATAGCATTTGAGCTTATAAATTCTAGGAACCTTTGGGCTAGGGTGTTGGGGCTTGAGTAATGCTCCCAGTCTATGTTTGGGTAGTTGAAGTCACCCAGTATAATGGTGTTTGGAGAGATCTTCATATTCTCCATATGTTCTCAGGAAAGCCGAGTGGGATTTCTGATTTTGAAAGGGTGGTTTGTAACATGCTACAAACTGAAGGGCAGTTTTGCCCACTGTTAGTTGCACATAGATGGTTTCCGATGCTTCATGCAATGCCACTAACTTGGAGGTGTGGGTATCTTTGATGAATATGGATACTCCTCCTCCTTTTGTGGTTCGGTCCGAGTTTTGGGGCGAAAAGCATGATATGAGATATAACCTGGTAGTGCTGGGGTGCTCTCTGGAACCTTGAACCAGGTTTCCGTCACTGCACATATATCTATGTTCTCCATACTGAGGAGGGTTTCAAGTGTGTGCATCTTGAGGTTTAGACTTCTGGCATTGAGCAGCATTACCCTTAGTTTCTTATTCATTGCGTTGACTATGGAGGTGAGTTTGTCTTTTGAGCCTTGCCTAAAAATGGCACTATGGGGGTGGCAAGAGCCTTTGCCAATATCCGAAAGCCCAGGGGCGAGAGGTGCATGCCATCCCTAGCGAAGCAACGTGGCTTGTCGAGCATGTTATCCCAGACTGACAGACATTGGATCCCCTTTGAATGACACCAACATTTTAGCCAATTGTTAAAATGTATCATTTTGTCTTTATACTGTGACATCATTCTAGGTGAGGGTAAGAGGCTGCTAAAGGTCAGGGTCATACCAGCCTGGGCTACATGATCAGAGAGCTCCTCTATGTCTCTTTTCATGTAGTCCAGGGAGGTACATCTCAGGTCATTCACACCAGCATGGACGATAACTGAGTCATATTTGTACTTGCCTTGGAGTGACCTGAGTGCTTGTGTTATGTGGCGGATCCTAGCGCCGGACAGGCAGCTCACAGTAACCTTCTCTTTGTTCAGCCTGGTGAGTGGGACATCAGTGTGTCTGACTATAGAATCACCTATCACAAGTGTTTCAGGTGTGTTATTTGGCCTTAATGGCTGTGACTGTTTGGCACACTGACTTTGTGAGCTATGTGTCGCATGTGTTTTGTTTTGGGGTGGCGTTTGCTTGGATGTCTGCTTTGGAGGTCTCTGCTGCTTAGGCAGATTTTTATTTAGAGCCTCCGAGTATGTTTTGTGTGTTTATGTGTATGGTTTGCTGTTGTGGTAGGACTATGTGAGACTGGATTTGAGGTGTATGAGGTTACCTTCTCCTCCTGACTGGTTGCACCAGTTCTGAGTTGAGAGAGCTCAGCCTCCAGTTTGGCTATATGGTTGCATCTCTCACATGTATTTGAACTTGTTGGGAGGAGGAAAGGGTTGTCTGTGTACATGAGGCAGTTGTAACATTGCCTCAGGATATCCAAATTCACCAGCTGGACTGGAGAGGAAACCATTGACTGACCGCTGGACATGCTAGAATAGTATAGGGAAATCTTTTATCACTGAAAAAAGGACCAACAGGGGACAAGGTACTCGAAGGGATGTAGTGCTTTTAGTTTACCAGTGCTAACTTGTAAAATAGCTTAAACTTTAGATAGAGAATAGGGTGTTTAATTTGAGAGATAGAGCAGTTCCAAGGGAAAAAGTGAAGAGTAAACTTTGTGGAGCTGGGAATAGTTTAAACCCGATTAAGCGGTGCTGCCCGATGCTGCGCTATGCACACAATCATGCAAAACCGTGCTAAAGCATGTTTTTATACAGGGGGCTTGAAAGAGCTAGAAATTAGCCCAAAACAGACAATAAACTACTAGATTCTGTGGTGAGATCACTCCTCCAGGGACAGATAGGCTGCTCAAAACTCCCCACTCCCACTGGTGAACAAATAAGCTTCCTTCTGTCCAAGTAAGGAAATGGGCAACACAGGAACTATACCAAAGTCCAGAATACAGCAAAGCCTGTATTAGGGACTATTCTAGGTCAGGAAAGGGGGGAAAAATAATATTTTTTTGTTTTTTTTTCTTTTTTCAAAGAGCAAATAGCAGAAATTCACAGTAAAGTGGTGCCCAAAGAAATAAGAGGGGGGCATGTGGGAGGCTAAACTTGAATATAGGGAGCTTTATTAGCAGATTGTCTTGGAGGCTACAAGAAATTGTGGTTTGAATGACATGCTTTCCATTCTCCCAGTTCTTAAATTAAGATCTGCCAAACTTTAATTCTGCCAAAAGACCACTAGATGGTAACAAAGTACTTCACCAACACACTGACATTCATTCATTTAAATATTTATTCAATGGTTTTACTTACTGCGGTGGTGTGTGTTGAGACATGCATGAATGGGCGTACCTTTGTTGAAGGTTGTGCGTCAGGGCTGGCAACTCGATACGTAAAAATCTACTGCCAACCATTAGCGGACCGGAGTTCCACTGTGGCGACCCCTAACTGGGAAAAGCCGAAAGATACAACAATAACAACAACATTCAATGGTTTTACTTGGCAAAGCAAATATCAAAGATTTTTTATATTATACATATAACTGGTTGCTTCATTTCATACTATTTATTTATTTTTAAATACCCACATTATTTATTTATTTATACACATGTGTATTCTAAATTATTATAGCAATAACCCACACCTGGGTGTGGGTAATGCTCGATTTACCCACGGTTGGTGTGGTTTGGTCATGAGGGTGAAGCCTGAGTGGCCAAACAAAGCCAACCGTGGGTAAATCCAGCATTACCCACACCCAGAAGTGGTTTATTGCTATTATACAATGACATTATTTAAGAAAAAAAAAATTACTTTTCTTAAATAATGGCATTGTATAATGCCTCCTTGCTGCCCTTCCACAGCTGTCTGGTATTCTGTGGCAGTTCTGATGTACTGGCATGCGTATGCCTACACAGTACATCAGAGCTGTGGGCAAAAGCAATGGAGAAAGCAAGATCTCCGTTGCTTTTTACAAACTGTTTTGCTATGTTAAATGGGTTTAACATAGCGAGACAGTTTTGAAAAGCAACGGAGAATCTCTGTTGCTTTTTAAAACTGTTTTGCTATGTTAAACTCGTTTAACATAGCGAGACAGTGTGAAGCAATGGAGATCTTGCATTCTCCATTGCTGTAAAAAAAGAGTTATAGTAATGAAAAAAGTCCGGGTGACCGGACCTTTTTCCATTACTATAACTCTGATTTACAACGTGCACACTGACCAATCAGCATGCACGTTTTTGAATATTAATGGGAGGTCGTTGTATAATGATTGTAATTGAATGTTTAATTTTTTTTTAAAGTAGCTAGGGGATTTTAATTGATTTTAAATTAATTATTTTTTGTCAGACATTGGTTAAAGATTCTTAGCCACGTATATTAGCTTATGTCTTTTAGTTTAGGGGTATTTACTTCTGATGAAGTCTGTACGAAAACGTGTTACCACTGATTACAGCGTTTATGTGTTTTGGTGCTTTACACATGTGTTTTTATTTTCATTTGTAGTGGCAAAATAAACTGTTTATTCCTTTCGGACTCGGACCCTTATTTGGATCTCTCTAGCGAACCTTTTGATTTTGGTTCTTGTTCTTGCTGTTCGCTTGCATCTCAGTGGTTGAGTTGCTATCTCTAATGAAGCTATAATTCTTGGTGATGTTAATATCAACTGGCAAAAATTAATCACTGACTTCCTTTTCGCAAGTATTAGCCTTCATGGCTACTCCCATCTATTTACCTCCTCTACCCTTTACAACAAAACTGCAAACATTGGCACCATCCTATATTGGATCTTAGTATCTAATCCTAGTCTGTACCAAAACACCCAAATCAGTCTCTGATTCTATCAGTGACCACTTCCAAACCTTTGTTCAAAGACTTTCCACCCATCAGGTTAGACAATACAAATATAAAGAATGCTGTAGTCTCACCAAATTTAACTCTAATTTATTTAACAATTTTCTCTCCTCTATAAACTGACCCTTCCTCTTCAGCCTACTGGTAGATGATGCTGTTCTGAAATTCAATTGCATATTTCTCAATACTCTTTTAGTAATAGCCTAGCTCCCCTCAGGAAAAAAACATAAGAGTGAATTCTCTACATGCACCGTGGCACTCCCAGTTTACCCGATTCCTAATGCATAAAAGGGATGCTGCATAGAATAATTGGTTAAAATTTCAATGCCCCAATCAGTTGCAAACATACAAACAACTTTGGAACCTAACAAAAAAAAATACTATCTAAAACCACAAATTCACCACAAAAACAATCCCAGAAAATTCTGGACAACTATTAACAATATTCTTAATCCTGGTTCTCCCAAGATACCAAACCCATGCACCACTGACTCCTCATTTGAAACTGCCACATAGTTTATCTCCTACTTTATAGACTCCATAGCAGCCTAACTCAGAATTACCATAATTCAAGTCAATCTGCGCCTCTCTCACCTCCCTGCAATAACTACTTTTTGTCTAAAACCTGTTCCTACCTCATATATCAGATCTTGACTGTCTAAACTAAAGACCTGTTCTCCATCAGCAGACAATCTACTAAATGAATTCCTAAAAACTAGGGGCTAACTCCATATCCTACCCAATATCCATTCTTATTAACAGAATCCAAGAATCTAGAGTCCCTTCTATCTGGAGAAAATTCTGTTATTCCACTTCACAAAAGTGAAAACTGTATTGAATTCACAAAGAATTGGCCCATAGCTATACTGTTCCCTCTCTCAAAAAGTCTCAAAAATGCATACATAAACAACTTCTTGAATACCTTCTCCATGAAAATCTGTTCTCCCCAACCCAACATAGTTTTCATCCTTACCAAAGCACAACTACAACCTTACTCTCATTTACTGATATCATAAAAGCTATGGAAAATAATCATCTGTTATCCTTCTTTTTTCTTAACCTCTCCAAAGCATTCGATACAGTCACCCACCCAAAACTCATCTCTAAAATGTCTGATCTTGGTTTCTCCAACACTGCTATCATCTGGTTTACTAGATACCTTTCCAATCAATAGCAATCAGTTAAGTGGCTTTCTTCCTATTCCCATTTCCACACAGTTAGCACTGGGGTACACCAAGGTTTAATCCTCTGGCCCATTCTCTTTAACATCTTTATAAATAATCTAAATTCATTCTGCTTTCAGTCCACACTTGTACAATATGCCGATGACTCCACTATCATCTGCTCTTCATATAATCTGCTACATCTTCAATCCATCACCCAAGAATCCTTTATCACTATTGAAAGCTGGCTTAAATACAACCAACTTCAACTAAACCCTAATAATACTAAATTACTGCTATTTTCTCCAAAACAAACTCAATCCCACTTCAAAACAACCTTTACTATCACATCTCTTGGTAATACCAAGATAGAAGTACTGCCACACACACAACTACTTAGTGTTGCCATCGACTATCAACTTAAATATAATCTCCATATCCAAAATTGTATAAAAACCTCACTAGAAACTTGGCATGCTTTATAGATCAAAAAAAACATTCCTAACCAATGACTCTAGACTCTCTCTTGCTAATGCTTACCTACTCCCCCTCTGTTCTATGCCTCTGCCATTCTAACCAACTTACAATCCACCATAAAAAACAAAATGGAACTCTGTCATAATAAAATTGTTAGATTTGCTGCTAACCAGCCCTTCAACTAACACCACTGTCTATCTCTAAAAACTTAAACTGGCTTGAGCTACCTCACTATCTCCTGTTCTCTCAACTAGCTCTTACACATTTCATACTAAATAAACCTGCCTCCTGCACATGCATCTCATCCATCATCACCTATTACACATCCTCAACTGCTCTCTCCGGAACACTAACCAACTTCTCTTAAATATCTATAAACCTAAAAGATCCATAGACCACAGCTAATACAGCTACACAATGTCTTTGCCCTGGAACAAAATCCCCTTAGACATAAGATACATCCCAAATAGTCACAGTTTAAAAAAAACTACTAATAGAATGACTCCTTAACATCTGGCTCTGTTCTTGTTTTAACCCTACCTAGCATCTCTATAATTCACTTCACTAATCTGCCTAGTTGGCTAGTACCATTTCCTTTCTCCTTCTTTAACCTACTTATTTACTACCACCCCCCTTCCCTCACTCTGCTGTCTATACTGTCCTGTTGGCTTTCCTGCTGGCTTTGTTATTATAAATACTATACCTGATCCACCTGTGTCTTCTATATCATCCTTTCACCTAACCACCTCCAGCTATAAGCAAAAATATGTAAATAAACATGTCTGTCCTCATTGTGTATTGTTTATCTACAATTGCTCTTGTTTTATTTTATTATCTAGCTAACTGATGCTGATATTTAATTGTAATTATTAACTTCTAATTTTGTATGCTCATACTAATTTGTATGTTTTGGAGCTTTTATCCACGTGCCTCTGCTGAAAAAGGGTTTCTGCCCAGTCAGACTTTTCTTGGTTAACAAATATCAAATAAGTCAGGTATAATGATTAGTGTGCGTTTGTGTGAAGTGAATTGAAATACTGTAAGAAACACATTTGAAACTGTCCCCGGTTTTACAGAATGTTCTTGTATTTGCCAAATATGCTTGGTCTGCAAGTTACTCTCATACTGTTTGCTTAGCTTATAGTCTGCCTTTATATGACTAGTGTGCATTTGCTTGAAAAATGCTACAGCCTTTACTCTCTCT
Organism: Protopterus annectens; assembly: GCF_019279795.1. Classification (NCBI taxonomy): domain Eukaryota; kingdom Metazoa; phylum Chordata; order Ceratodontiformes; family Protopteridae; genus Protopterus; species Protopterus annectens. The sequence continues at coordinate 362,134,289 of NC_056725.1, forward strand.
CTCTCTGTGCTGTATTTGTTAAACCAAGTTGAAACTGTTCCTTATGTTGTAGAATGTCCCAGGTTTGCTTCATCTTAATCTGTTCTTAATAGAATTTGGGGTCAACTGTCCACATAAGTTACCAAATCCCGAACTATTGGGTCATCAGCTCTTAGAAGTGTGTTGTCAATGTCTTACTCAACTTTCCAAAGCAGATAATGCATTTTTGACATTTTGCTTTAGTGCATGAGTCTGATACTAGTTATTTGTTTGGGAGAAGACTTCCTGTAGGATCGCTGAGTCTTTTGGGGATCTGATCACTACTCCTAGCTTGCTCCTTACCGGCCATTATTTTGTTTCATTTCATGAGTATTGCTAAAAACAACTGTCATACTGGAGGATGTGTTAGAGAAAAATCTCAGTGGGGTGTGAGGGGTGTTAAAAAAATGTTTTCTCTGAGTTTCAAATATGCTAAGTATGCCACTGGTTGAAATGTATGTCCTGTCATTGTAACTTTATCATACACAGGAAAAATGCTGTCCAGCAAGATAATTTTTCAGAAAACTCTATTAAAGTTTAAATACTTCATAAGAACGTATGTATTGTAACTTGTGGAGCTAAACTCAAGTAATAATTCATTCAGCATTATGTGAGAATTAAAGTAATTTATTAGTAGTTTAACATTTGCAAACAGATAAATACAATTTTAAATGTCTTAAGCTATAGTAGAAAAAATCAAAAGCATTTGAAATGTACGCATAGCAAAAAGGTTATATGATGTCATATTAACAATCTATTGATATAACTTGATGTATACATACTTTTCTGTCTTACTAGTGCTAATTTCTAAGATAAGTATTGTTTCAACCAGCAGTACTAATCTTCAGATCCTATGCCCTACTGGATGAACACTGATCTCTCAAGCTTCACTTGCCCAAGGTTCAACCCACCAGTTATCTGAGTTTCTCCACAGGAAATCACTGTCAACAAGTTGTCCGAGCAGTGATCCCCTTTTGGGTAAAATTTCCCACTTCTTTCAGTTTGTGCAACCATGGACTTGGTATATTTCATTTTTGGTGGGATGTTGGGGGCCTGGCCACCACATCAGGGAATGCAGGTGGGCTTGCTCCCCTACAAATTAAAATAAAAAAAAAAAACACTTAAAAAGAGTTTTTCTCAGTGAATGCAGTTGAAGATTCCATTCACTGCCACATTTGCTTTGGTCCAGTCATAATGGAAGCCTGCACATCAATAACCTAGTTCATTCAGGAACTATGCCAAGGTCACTGACCTTGGTTCAAGAAATGCTGGCACACTGCAGCGGTTTCCTGAATAATATGAAACTCATCTTCCAGAAAATATATATTTTGTACCCAGAATGTAGAAAAATATTCTTTGTTTTATTTAAAATAGAAGGAAGCAATTTTTCATTTTATCGTGTTTCTTTTATATGTCAAAGGAATTTTCACAGAACAGTTGTATTTCCTAAAGAATGCTTGTATTCAGGTAAGGCAAATGAAGAAGAATGCAAGCATTTATAATCCAGCTGTGCATAGTATAAGAGCTCAATATAATGTACTTCTAAAGTGATCTTTCAAAAGGCAAAAGTAAAGAGAAACTCTAGCAAGGAAAACCAGAAAGCACATGATATGAAATGCTGTCATTCTTATTGAATGTAATAATTCCAACAAATGTGCTGATGTTTGCACTCCATGTTACTAGATGCACTAATCAGATTGCAGGTTACCCACCACACTAAAACATTACATTTAAATCAGCTTTGTGATCAGGAGACAATTGTCAGAAATCTCTTGGATGGAACTGTTGCAGGCTGTGTGGGGCATACATGCACTATAGAATAAATCTCATTTTGTCAGTAGTTCTGTACCCTTGATTATAAAATATGGCCCTCTGTGGGTATACCCTTGTTTGTCAGATCCCCATGACATACGGCATGACACCTTGGGAATATTACAGATTGCATACGCCTGTATTCTAGATGACATCTTGACTGTTATTTGCATTGGAACTGGGGACCATCTCAAGTTCTCTTTTGCAGCAGTTGTGTGACAAACAGATGTAGGGTGCTAAATGGCATATTACTCAGAAGAGCTTGTCAGTCATGCAGAATTTTAAAAGCACAGTTGTCTGTACAATACCACAGTTGTATACAAACTTCTTGTATATGAAACAAATATTTTGCTGTTGGACATATCCTACATGAACATCTAGTGGAGAAATAATTAGTCATAGAAATATGTCAATGGACAGCAGGTAGGACTATGTGTGCATAAAACTATGCCACTTGCAAATATAAATAGGTTTTACCAGAATTCTTAGTAAGCTCTCATGGGAATCTATGGCTGAGGATGTGCACTGAACATGCTTTTGATGTAATCAAAAGGTTTATTTTAAATCACACAATTTGAGGCTGATGGTAAATCAGGATGATTTATTTCCAAAAGCCAAAACTTTACTGATTAATATGTCTGAGATTTCCCCCATTCACTCCTGCAAAAACAGGAGAGGTGGCCAGTGTATCCCCACATTCACACCTGAGAAAAAAGGACAGGTGTCCACTGTATCCCCCTTCACACCTGAGCAAACAGGACAGGTGGTCAGTGTATCCACCTTCACACCTGAGTAAACATCACAGATGAGAAGTTTATGTGTCATACCACAGTGTGATAATATCCATGCATGCTGACATTTCATCTCTTCCACTACAGCTTCAAAAAATAACAACAATAACATCTGCATTATAAAAAGAAAGGCACCGAAGAAGAGGCTTGAGCTGATGGCAAGTCAAGTATGTCCAGATGAAATCTGCATGGCATTATCTTTAGAGACCTATATCCCATGATATGCCTCTCTAGCATGAAGCTGCTTTTCCAAAGAAGTAAAGGTAACTGAATTCTTTGTCATTCATTACAGATAATTTTGCCATTTAGTATTATCTGTTCTCTAATCTTCTAGCTTATGTTCCTCTCATGATGATTGGTGCAAATGTTTATGTTTTCTTAGTCAGAAAGGTGGGAAACGTGAAGTGTTTTCTACTTCATGTGTGCCTGAGGTGAAACAGACATTCCAGTGGATATTTGTGTGCAAGAAGTAAAAAGAAAAAAAAAAACACTGTGAAAGTAATGGATTGGTCAACTCATGAACAGAAAGCTGGATATGAGACAATCAGACAGACTGACAGACAAGGAGAAATGCAATCTGGTATATTTTAAGAGACTTGTGCTATGGTCACCATGGTAATCTACCTGGTCAATGTTAAACTGAAATTTCTTTTCTGTCAGATATGAATACAGTTTGAAAAATGTTGTCTTTGTCATTGTTGTAAAGCTCTATTTCTTTTTTATTTTTAGCGGCAGGGGTGCTCATCAGTTGTAACCACCTCTCTTGATTCTGAGCCGCTATCCTACTTTTGTGTGTCAGTCATGCCCAACTGTTGCTGCCTTTCTCACATGAAATCTATCCACATCTTGAGTAGATGTCCTCACCTCATCATGCTTTCTTCCTGTTTCTCCAAAACCTATTTTATTATATAATTTTCTGTTTTTCTGCTTGAGTAAACAAATGTAATCTGTTCTTTATTTCTTGTTCATTTTTTTCTTGGATACATTGTATCACTCTTTCTCTGACAGAATGGTGTATTAGGAATTGAAATTTATTTTTCCTTCTTTTGATGAAAATTTATTTTTTATAAAATATGATGTTGATATAAAATAGAATGTACTAACTGTCCATCTCATACTAGATATTGAAATAATGTAGTTGCATAAAACATTAAAATTGTGGGAATTGGCTGGACTGAAGAAATTGTATATTAATGAAAATGCCATTTTGAAAGTCCTAAACAAGAGAACGAGGTGTCTAACTGCATGCCTGAAATACCCTGCAGCTGATGCAGGTACTTACTGCTACCATGCTGTTTGGTGGGTTACGCAGGCTGCATGGTGTGAGATGAATGGCATAGTGCATTGCTTAACAGACTTGGCACAAATAAGGCTTTCAACCAGAGCGCTGAATATTTTTGTTTCATCTTGTGCAAATATTTTTATTCTAGCTGGGAAAATAGAAGGACTTCAGAAAGATTTCCCTTTGTGAATGGGAGACACAATGTATTTTTTCCATAACCTTGGTAAAGCAATCATTGTCATATCTGATGGTGGTATCTCCCACTTTAGGCAGCAGGTTTGACCATGCAGTTTTTATGATTAGGTTATTATCAATACTGGAAATGAGTCTAACAATTGTTGATCTCATAAGATCCACTTGGACAAACATGTGGGAATTTTTGATGCTGTGGAGCAATACCTCAAGTACAGTTAAGATTTTAAGGATTGGTGTTGTAAGATGCATGATGTTTCCTCCTTCCATATTTTCCAGTAGTCCATAGATTTTTACATTGTTCCTCTTCTCACTATATATATTCCAAATATTCCACATTTTTTCTAGTAACCATTTATTTTTCTTCAACAGAAATTTGGTTAGCATCTCTTCTTCATTAATCCTTTTCCCGAATTAATTTAAATTATCTTCAGTTTTGATTTCAGTGTTTTGTTGCTTAACTACATCTGTTAAAATATTAATTTACTTTTTTGCAATTTGTTTAATGAAGTTCATTTTACTGATCAGTTTATCCATTTTTAATTGGATCTCCTGAATATTTGAGACCAGAATTTATAATTATTTCTTTGTGATAGTTTCCTATGACAAAAACTTGGAGTGAATCATTTCTGCTAAATAAAATGCTAACTTTTCTAATCTGACAGGAATGAGTGAAGGAAAGATTTGAATAAAGGCAAGGACCTACAGGTAACTTCAATTAAACAGGTAATTATTTAAAAGTAAAAATTACAACTGGATCCTTGGGTGGGAAAGGTAACATTTCCTATAAAACAAGAGAGCTCCCCTACTTTCTGGCTAATATTCCATCATGTCGTCCCATCCCCACCTCCTGTTGAGTAGTTAAGATGCCGTCTTCTGCCTGTACCCTTACCCTGGGATTCAATAAAGCCTACACTAAGTGTATGCTAAGAGTACACTGTTCTGAGCGAACAGATGACACAGACATAACTCATGCCTTCTTCCTCCTAATTTTAGTTTTCCTACTGATATTCTTGCAGCTTTAAACGTTGACAGGGATTCATGAAGGTTACCACAAACTGTAGACTACGTGTACACTTAGTGTAATCATTCTGAGCAATTAGAAACCACAAAAGGAATCAAGGAAAGTGAATTACTGGTATGGGCAAATTTGAATATGTTTCTAAAGAAAGTACACATCATACTTTGGGATGCTGGAAAATTTGTGTGTGGTGAACAGAATACTCACTGTAAACTTTGTGAGAATACTGAGTCACTTGAAATAAATCAATTGTGGTGTCAAAAATACTGATAATGGCACAAGTGAAAAAATGTAGATAATTTGAACAAAGTGTGATCCAAAAAGAGATTCTACAGTGGTTGTAGATTTGCATTTGCTGAAATATTTTAAAATATTTACTCTGAAAAATAAAATAACTCATTTTAACTATACGATGACCTTTATCAAATGCAGTAATTATTACACGTGTAAAAATGAAAAAGTAACTGCACATATAAAGAATTTACAAATTTAGCAGGAGATATTTTCTGCTTGGATGATCTAAATGTGAAGTTCCATCTCTGATTATGAAGTGTGGATATATATAGACACTTTAATATTTCCTGCAAGGATGGAGTAGTTTAGCAGTTGCTCTAAATGGAGAAAGACACATACACATGCTACACACAAGCTATGGGATAGAAATATAGCATTTGCATGCAAATAATGATATTAGCTGACATTATATAAATAGGTACTATCCATGCTATACTTTTTGTCATAGCCCTTCTATTAAAACTTGTATGTTGGACCATAGAATTTAAGATTGCAGTTCTCATTACAGATATACTATGATTCAACTGGTGGTATTCTGTTAAGATACTTAACATGAATTAAACTAATGAATAATTTCATATTAAACAGAAGTGTGATTTTTTTTTTCAGAAGAGCTACAAACACTGGAACACCCCATAAAACTGACCGAAATAGAGTAACGCTTTTTTTTTGCATTCATTTTGGACAAAGATGACAGAGATGCAAGCAGTTATTAAAATCACTGGTGCTGGGTGCTGCACTGGAAATGTTTCTTCTAGGTAAATTATGTTACAATGAGAGCATTAAAAAGTGCCAGAAGGTTAGCAAACAAATTCATGAAACCATTTTGGTGCTTTAGGTTATAACATTCAAACCTACATTGAACTCATTTAATGGTCTTGTGTGTTTTTCCTCAGAAAAGACAAAATTTAGGAATATGAATGTAAGATTTCAAAAATTATATTAGTGGATAACTAGCATTGTCACTGACCTGCCTAACATTAATGTTAGGAATTACTAATGACAATAACCTTACATTTGACAGTCACATAAATAATACCATAAAAACTGTCAACAGAAAAATAAGCACCTTATATAGAATTAAACCTTTCCTAACGCCAATAGCCAGAACTAAGATTGTACACTTCCATTTAATTTCAACTTTTCTGTATGCCTCACCCATATATACTAATCTAAAGAAAAATAATCTTATTAAACTAACTAATTCCTATAATAACATCGCCAGATTTGCCACCGGCAATCCCTTTAGAACTCACCACTGTCTGAATCTAATGCAGCTAGGCTGGCTTGAATTTCAAAACCAACTGAAAGTCTCCCAACTCACCATTGCCCAGAAGATATTTTATAAACCTAACAGCACTCCTATACCCTCCAATCTCATAATCCCCTACAAAAATTTAAATTCTGTACGCTCTTCTACCAAACTTCTTGCTAACATAAGCAAGTCTAACAACATGGCTGGAGTTTCTCTGTTTTCCAACTCTGTGGGAAAAAAAAACTGGAAATGAACTAACTTTAATTACTTCACTGCCTCTCTTTAAACAAAACCTCAAAAGACACCTCAAAACACACTGGTTATGCCCCTGCAGCAACCCTGATTAACCTTCTGCTTCACTACTGATATTTCTCCTCTTGAACCACTATTTTACTTCACATTTCTTGGAAGCAGGACTGTAACTGCTGAACAAAATTCATCGTACTGGTGTAATCTATCCTGCTTGATGCTCTGAAAGTCTCTATTCTGTTTGATGCACTGATAGTCCACATGAATCACACTGTATAATAAATTATCCTGCACATATTGTCACCTTTACTATTGTAAATACCTACTTTACTTTATTATTACTTCCTGTATTTTTAGTAATCTTCTATTGAAATCCTTTTGTTTACTATGTATTAATATTCATTTTTAATTTCAATTTTTATTTGTTGCTACTGGAGCTTTTCTCCTCAGGCCTCTACTGAAAATGGAAATATATCCAGTTGGACTAGCCCGGTTAACAAATGTAAAATAAAAAAATAAAAATAAAATGTTCCTTGTGGAAAATCATGAAAGTCTGAAGACTGGCACACAGTTTTTTTGCCTTGATAAATCATTGTATTTAATACACACTTCTCAATGAAAAACTGAGTTTGCCAAATGAAATAAAATGGCAACCATAATGCAGTCTGTCCTTTCTACCTTGATAACGAATTTAATTGCTTCTTGTTATATGGGTGGATTGCTGTTGTTACATGCTGTGAAACTGATGAGAGTGAAAAAGAAACAAGCTAACTGAACAGCATACAACAGAGGAGGTAGTAGGGCCGCCCAAGAAATCTAGTGCTTGTAAATGATGCAGACAAGTCCTAAGAAACAAGAACTCCTGAAAGGAAATTACATCTGTACTAGATACAAACCAATCTGTCCAGTTGTCAGAGTAGGTTAACTCTTTGTACATCACCTGTGGTCTGTACTGGCGGCTATCCATCAAGAGAAAAGAAAAAAGGAACATTTTGGTGGGGAACAGATCAGAAACCTGTTTTTGAATAGCTTAAATGTTTCATTTGCCTGACAATAAAGTCAAAATGACATATTTTCAAGACGTTTTAGAAAAGCAGATACTGGTACCACTTAAAATGTCTCTCTCTGCAAAGTCAACAATAAATAGGCTGAATAAAAAATGCTGTCACAGCTTTTCATTCCCAATAATAAAACTAACAGACTACTTTATGAAAGCACACAATAGTTTAATGAACTACACTTGCAATCTGAACACAAAATAAGCATGCACATTTAGCATCATAGACATCTGAGCAAAAGCAAGTAATTTATAAATATGATACACAAATGAAACACTTATGATCATCTGTTCTCTGGGTGATCTGTAGAAGTCACATGATAATCGACCAACCTGTGCTGCAATTAGCATGAGCAGTGAAGATTTTAGTGCATCGTAAGGATGGTCTTTTAATTTGATTGCCAAACCAGGCATTCCAGCCTACTAAGCGGAAAAAATAAATTTATTTTTGTTGATGTATGTCTTGAGCTAGCTCTCTTATATATGGAGAACAAGAACTTAATTGTGTGAAGTTTTTTTTTCTAGACCTCTTGCTCATAAAACAGCAAATTAGTTTTAAGCATTCTTGCAACCAGTTTGATTACTTGATTAAAACGTTAGTCGCTGCTTCAAGGTTTTGCAGTTTTTTAAACTAAACCTAGGGGTAGAGTCTAGTATCAAGCTTATTTTAGGATCTGTTAACAAGATGGGCCAGTTTCTTTTCACTACCTCACAAACTCTACTCACCCCTGCTGAATAGGTCAGACACATCCTATTTTTCACTTTCATACTAGATGTTGTCCCTTTCCCTTCTTCGATGGAAGTTTGTTCTGAATAATATGGTCTAAACCAAAAAGACATTTAAAAACTGCAAAAACTTGAAGCAGTGACTTTGTTACAAGCAGAACAGATGCAAGGAACATCTTGTATCACAGCGTAGGGGAACTCATGCATGTAGAGCTTGCAAAGCCTGCCCCAGTATTTGGCCAGTTTGTATTGTGATGCATCCCATTTCTAAGGAGCCTATAGAACTATCATTTTATGCAGATTGTTCCACTAGAAACATAGTATATATGGCTAAATGTAAACTATGTGAATGTTTCTATGTCGGAAAAACTAATCGTATGTTGAAGGAGAGGGTACAGGAACATCTTAATGATATATGTAATAAGAAACTGACAAATGCACTGGTAAAGCATGTCTTAGAAGCAAGAGACGACCACAGCTTTAAATTTTTAGTGCTACAAAAAATCCTAGAAAATTTAAGAGAAGGTGATGTGAGTAATGAAACAGAATGTGTGGAACTCAGGTGGATAATTGATTTTAAAGCATATGCCCCTCCAGGTCTAAACAGTGCCATCTCTTTAAAACCTGTTCTTAAGAAAAGGAATCTGCCTCATTAATTAAGTTGATATCATTGGCTGTAGTAATATATAAATGCATCTTGGTTAACTGTCTTTGTATTAAGGTCTGAGGAAGCAGGCAACTGCGAAAGCCTTTACCTATACTGTTTGTTTGTGGACTATTAAAGAGTTTAAAGTGATTTACCCTACTCTCTTTTTTTGCTGCAGCATATACTTTTCTTGGTTTGTCTGGTACCAGTGGCAGTCTTCATTTTACTGAAATGTAGAAAGCTGCTAGAATAACAAGGTTTATGTTAGCATGCATTTTTCTAAAAGATTTGAAATCTGAAACTCAAATGTAAGTCATTATTTAGTGACTTCATTGCTCCGATCATCCCAGTGATTAACCAGAAAACCACACATTTTATAAAGGTCAGACCAAAAACATGAGGCAAAAATCTGGACATTTGAGAGGTATGTGTGTGTGTGTGTGTGTGTGTGTGTGTGTGTGTGTGTGTGTGTGTGTGTGTGTGTGTGTGTGTGTGTGTGTGTGTGTGAGAGTGCCTGAGATAACTACTGGCAGCACTAGCAGTAAAGAGGTTTACAAACCTCTGCATCTTTCAAATGAATAAATAAAGGGGGTCAAAGACTCTAAAATAAAAAATATATAATTATTGCTGTTATAAACTTACAAAGCTGCTAAAGTAAAGGATTTAAGTTAGCATAAATTTTCCTAAGGAAAAAACTCTGAACCTCAAATGTATGTCATTATTTAGTAATTTAAATCTCCAGTGACTGCCAACCAAACTATTTAGGAGGAAATGTATGTGTGTATAAATATATACATATATATATATATATATATATATATATATATATATATATATATATATATATATATATATATATTTGTGCATGTGGGTGTAAACATAGACTAAATTAATTGATAATGCTCATTCATATCAATAATTTACTTGTGCCTGTAAAAATAAATAATAAATACATTTTCTGTGTGTTTATGTTTCAGCACAAGTAATTTGCTCGGGAATATCTGTGTTTTGAACTTCCAGTAAGTATATGGTTGTCAGCGCTTAAGTAGAAATGCTTTAGTTCAACTGTGAAAAAGGGAGAAAAATGTTACTGATTTGTGCTTAATTTAAGCCTGAAGGGAGATAGATGCTCAAGCGTACACTTGCATGTGTGTAAGAGGAAAAAGGAAATGAGACCAGGCTGGAGAGTATTTAAAGCTTTGTAAGAGAAATAGTACAGTATTCATACACATGGTCCATGATGTCACACAGAAAAATCCAAGACATACAGCTGCACACAGTTCACAAAATACCACTGAAGGGCTGTGAAGTACAGTGTAGTAGCTGTGAGACAATGTCTTTCGGCTTTTCCCGGTTAGGGGTCACCACAGTGGAACTCCGGTCTGCTAATAATTGGCAGTAGATTTTTACGTACTGGCTTGCTGGGCCTAACGCACAACCTTCAGTGAAGGAATGTCCATTCATGCATGTCGCTACACAGAAGACGCTCTAACTGAGAATCGAACAGGCAACGTCTAACTGTGAGGTGACAACGCTACCACAGCACCACCACCGCAGAGTAGCTGTGAGACCATATGTGTAGATAATCAGGCAAATGAAAGTGGTAGCAGAGTACGCCAGCTGTGGTGAAATCAGTGATATCTGTGCTACAAAAAGACAGAGTGTGTTAGGCATAACACAACACAGAACCAACTGTGAACAGTAATCTTTAAAATGTTACATGGTGGTATTTCTGCCTGGGCAAATGGCTGCGATGATCCGCATGTCTCTGTAGATTGAAATTATGAGTTTGTCACCACTTTGAGTGATAATTCTCACAGGAGCATAGATGTGTAAAAATATATAATCATGTAAATGCACAGTGGAGATGAACACTGATCCAGAACAATACATGTACACATATTTAGTAAACAGAGCACACTGACATTAAGCATTCATAAATAAACCCAAAAAGCACAGCCTGTCCAGTAATGACACATAAGTGAGCACTGTTAAACATGCATAAGTTACAAACTCCATTTCTGAGTCGCATTTCCCATGAATGCCTTCAACAATCGAAGTGATTTAATGATCGTCTGCTGTGTAACTCCACTAATATAACATCATTGCAAAAAAGCTTGAGATACCAGGCAATATTTACTGCCAAGGCCAGTATGAAATGGCTATTATAATACTAGCTTAAATATCAGAGGACATATAAACCTTGTTAACTATAAATCACTCTCAACATGGAAGACAGGGCTCTACATTGGACTAATATGTATTGTGTGCCTCAAAACTCTGCAAGTACAGTCAGGCAACATAGCACCTGCTGAACATTTTAAAATTAAAAAGAAAAACATTCACACTTCACTTGGATTTGCTGACCCCCCCCCCCCAACATCTTGTGCCCAAGGCAACTGCCCCTTCACATGACCCAGGCTATACTTCTAAAAGAAGGACCTTACAAACCCTCTTGAAATTAAGGAGCTGCTACTGGTAGGGAAAAAAACTGTACTGAGAATTGAGATTCTTAAGGAAAAGGTGTAAATACTGAGAAAAACTTTGGAAAACAGCATTTCCACTAAATAGCTTTCAAACTCTGACAGGTCCAAAGTAAAAGGTCTGATAAATACTTCAAAAGAAAGGAAAAGAAGGCATAAGTCAACATATGTTGCAGAAGCAAGACAGGACAAGACAATGGAAAATAGGGGGGACAAAATACCAGGCTATGGACAGAAATTCCTGTGACAATTCTAGTGAGGAGGAAATAACTGATTGCTACACTGCCTTGAACTACGATTCCTAAAGAAATAGCTGGACACTGAAACACCTATTCTTATTCTAGAAAAGGAAGAAGTAGAACCCTCTACCACACAAGAAATTGCTAGAGAAGAGGAGAAACAGCTAAATTTTAGAAAGGCTCAGTGTGAGGATGACACTTTGAGTAGAGCCAGGGAGAATATATCCAGAAAAGTGGGCGAGGAACCCACCATAAATATCATTGCATCCTATCATTTCTGTGAATTACAGAATGATTTTCTATGTAGCGTAACTAAAAAAAAAAAGGGGGAAGAAGTGCAACAGTGCCTTTGACCCTATTTATGAACTTATTAATTAAAGTGGAACATATCCACATACCAAACCAAGGCCAGGCTTTTAGACAGATTTCATTGACATGGCAGAATAAGAAAACTGAAAAATGTTGTCTAGGTTGCCCTAAGTGACAGAAAAAAAGACACAGACCCTATCATTGAAAATACTCTTATCCCCATGCTTATAAATGAGGTGTATTTTAATAGGATTGCCATGAATATCATTGGTTCACTAACAAATTCCAGTAATGGATACCTGCATATACTGGCAATCTTATACTGTGTCCATAAATATCAAGTAGCAGTCCAGATCTGAAAAGACAATACCAAAACTATAGCATGGAGAGTAGTTCTACTATTGTCCAGTATAGGGATGCCAAACGAGAAACTTAGTGATCAAGGTGCCTCCTTTATGTGCAAAATTATGCACCATGTGTGCCAATGTTTTAAAATACAACAATTCAAAATCACAGTATATCAGCTATACATTCCTCTATTCTCTGTGATATCTTTTTCACTCTCTTGGAAAATCCAACTGAATACATTGTCTATGTAAAAAAAAATAGTTAGTATTTGTTATCATGTTATTGTACTATATTTTGGAACATATGTATTATAATTCTCTATATGTGCTTGTAACATTTGTACTGTAATTTGTCTGTAGTGGAGCTTTTATCCTCGGGTCTCCACTAAAAATGGGATTCTAGCCCAGTAGGACTAACCCAGTTAACAAATGTCAAATAAAATAAAATGAAATAAAATAGAGTAAATATCAAATAACCTAGTGGACTGCTTCAATATGACATTAAAGCCCTTGCTAAGGAAGGCCTTTGGCGAGAATGGGAAAATTGGGACCATCTCTTACTCCATCTTCTGTTTGCCATTTGAGAAATACCATGGATATCAGTGGGATTTAATCCTTTTAAATGCCTGATTGGTAGGCACAGCAGAGGTTTCTCAGACATGATCAAAGAAACAAGGAAAGTTGAAAATATCACATTTTAGACTATATTGGAGCAACATTTTAGGAAGGATTAGAAGGGCTTATATTAGCTTCCAAGAATCTCGGAAAGAAATGCTGCCTATAGTCTGAGAGCATATGTAAAGCTTGTAAGCTGCCAGAATGTACGAGCCCAATATCATCAGATACTTCTGCCAAGATCAAGTTTATTGCCAATGGGCAGGGACCCTTTGAGGTTGTGAAGACATTATGACTCTGTCAGGTTACAGAGGAATTAAGTGACTTGAATTAAAAAGTCAGACAGATCACCACATGATGGAAAACTCTTGAACAGATATATCGTGAGAATGTGTTGAGGTCCTGGAGAAAAGTACAGGCAGTTATGATAAGTCTAGCAGGTGAAGTCAGAGAAAATGTTATTGGAACGTGACTGTTGTCCATACCTCAGTTCCTGATGGACAATGCATTAACAAAGTCTCTGAAACAGTAGATATAGGAAGATCCTAGTACCAAGCAAGGAGGTATTCTTAGAAATACCTGCTAAGATTAGCTTATTCAAAGATCACCAAGAGACCAGCAAAGGGGAGAATTTTAACATGAAGTCCTTCAGTATCCCTGAACCTCAGAGGAAGGCAGTCCAAGTGGATATAATAAAGATGTCCAGCTAAAAGTTATTGAAAAGTCCACTAACCAATGGAATATCTCTAAAACCAGATGGAATGATACTTGGGGTTTTGGCCAGGTGTGACCGGGGTTAAGGGTGACCCGAGGTGGTAAGCCAGGCCAACATAGCATTACTCAAAACCCATTTAAGACATTTGTTATTTATTTATGACATTGTTAAGAAAGAAAACTGTCTGTTACTAAATGTTGGCATAAATCATGGCATAATTATAATCATATTGCAGATGTCTGGCATCCATGTCCTACTTGTCATGATGTACTCTGGCGCTGCATAGCAAAGAGCTGGTCAGAGGAACTGAATGAAGTCTCTGTCTCGAATGCTTGTCTCTGTCACTAGTTCACTAGTTTACAGGTTTAACATTTTTTGAGACAGTTAAAATAAACAGCATTATTCTCAAAATTTAACTAAACTAAAGCTCCATACTATATTAAAGAGAGACTAAAAAAAGCAAAAATTAATCTTAGTTACTCTTTTAACAAAAATGTGAATACCGTTATATTAATGGGTTTAACATGCGAAAGCCTTAAAAAAAAAAGCCGAAGTCTCGTCAGCTATTTGCAAACTGTAAAGCTCATTTAAAACTCACCCATTATAGCCGCTAACATTTTAACTTAGTTATACTAATGGAAAAAGTCCGGGCGACGGGACCTTTTTCTATAACTCGATAACGAACCACAAGGTGACAATAATCTGCATGCGCGTTTTGGAGATCATGGTATAATTGAGTTCTATTATGATGTCAGGGAACGTAATAGCATTTCTAGTTTTGATAGCCTATACCTAGAGTAGACAAAGTGCTAGAATGGCTATGGTGGCTAGGTTGCTAATCATCTTGGATTTAATAAAAGGCTAATGGCAGATTTCCTTGACTGAGGAAGTGAAAGAAAAAGCTGTTGTTTTAACTGATGAGGGCCTGTATAATAGGCAGTCTTCTCACTTGTTCTTCATTGTGACCCAGCCATCATGCAACAGCTGATGAACAGAGTCTTAAAATGTATGCTCTTTACTGTGCTTTATATTTAGATGATGGGGACTCGCATCTACAGAAAATACAAACTATCTTTATCTCCCTTAAGCAAGCAGGGTTTACATTGAATGTCTATAAATGGAAAATATGTATGACAGAAGTGAAATATCTAAGTTAAATTAAAAGGAGGGAGATTATAAAAGCCAAACATAAAAGTACAGCGGCAGTAATGGACTTGGCAGTACCTCAGACCATAAGACCGAATTAAGGCCTTTACAGATTTGCCGAAGTAAAAAAGAAATTTGTGTTACATTTTGCCATCATTGCATGCCGTCTCACTGACTTAATTGAATGTAAGATACCAATAAGCGTAAGGTGGACTTTGGAAATAGAGGCTGTCTTTCAGTGGATAAAGAACATGTAGTGCTCTGAACATGCTCTGGCATCTCCAAACACTTTATGGCTGTGTTCAGTGTGGGCTTCACCCTGTATTTTCCCAGAGGCTGACTTGTGAGGAGCATCCAGTTTGTTACCTGAGCAGGAAAATGACATGAACAGAAGTTAAGTATTTAGACATTGAATGTGTGTTTTTGTCACTATCCATTCCACCTTACAGTGGATTTAGTAGCAAAAGGACAGCAGAGCAAAACGTTGCAGGAGGGCCTTGTTCATCTAAAGTTGTAGACAGGCCTGGTGCCAACAACCACAATGAGCAATGTCTGACCAGGGTGAACAGACCATCCCAAGGCCCTGAAATTACTGCTATTTTCCTCCCCCTGTCCATTTTCTTCATCTGCCTTGCTTTCTCCTTTCCCCTTTTTTCTTCCCTATTCTTTTCTCTTCTCTCTCAACTCCTCCCTTCCTTGTCCCCTTTCCTCTTTCTCTGTCCTTCCTCGTTTTTCCTGTTCCTCTCTTCCCACCCTTTTAGTAATGGCAGTTTGTGTTCCAAAATATAAGTACAATACTTGTAGAATTTCACCTAGACATGAGTCTATTAAGGCTACACTTGTACTGTTTGCGTACACAGTCAGCTTGTTCTTCACACATTAGTAAAACATGACTTAACTAAATGCTGACAAAATAAGATGCTATAGTTTTTTTGAAGGTATAGTTAAACTATTAACATGGTGAATTAGTACTGTCATTTAACTTATTAACAAAACAGTAAGACCAGCAGAACACTGATCTGATGAAACATCTCTCTTACAGGTAAACCTTCTGTGAACAAAAAGATTCTGCTTGTTATTAACAAATATTCATCAGTAGAAAGGTAATAGAAGCAGGGGACTGGTTAATCAAGCATTTTTCCAAAAGTATATGCATGTAAAGTGAGTAACAGAATGTGAAGAACCCTTCAAAAAAAGTGCACTGACTTCGTTGTGGGGAACTCATCTGTGACCATTTCCTGATCTTGACATAATGACATAATGGTGTCATGTATTCTAGGAACCGAAACAGTAGTGAATTACCAGGAGGCAAGAAATACTTTGTGTAAGTAAAAATATTGAGAAGCTCCTTGACTAATTATCAGTTAATTGCTATGTTTAAGTGCCTTTATAGTGAAATACATGTTTGGTCAATGTTGTTATAAGTGCAAACTAAATATGGTGTGTTTTACAATGCTCGTAAATTAGAATTATGTTATGATTGCTCTTCTACTGGGACCTCTACTTTGTGTTATTTACTTCTTAGATCTACAAGCAGAGAGCAAATACCTCTGATGAATAAAGCTTACAGACAATTGCAAACTGCGGGTTATTGTTAAGTCATCCTATGGCACCCAAGGACACCTGAGCCATCCAGAATTAACTCACTCTAGTAAACTCTTGGTGTAATATACATGGACTCAACTAAATGCTAAAATGTGTAGTATCATCACTTTTGGTCAACGACTCTTGTCTGGGCAATATGTCTCTCCATACGAAATTGTAGTTAGTGATCTAGGTACTTACGTTGATAGATCCATCTCATCTGACCATCATGCAGCAACAGCTGGCAAGAAATCTTGTTATTTATTTCAGCTACTTGTAATAAGAATATCATCAAAGTCTAACTAGACCAACTATTAAGTGCAATGCCCACTTTGGGATGTATCTCACTAAATATATCAAACAAGTAGAAACCCCCCAAAGATGGCTATCCAAAACCATCGCATGCTAGAAGCTCTATCCATTTATTCAGTCCTTATAGACTTTTGAGGGAAGATATTTGTCTTGCATACTACACTATTATAGACCCAATTGTCTTGGACTTATATTTTCTCCAAAAGTCTAATATCTCCATCAGTAGATAGAACCAGATAACTAAATATTCAGCAACAGATAAATAAAATATGATGAAGGGCTAGATTTATAACCCAGGACCTC